>NW_007247746.1:0-12139 GCF_000164805.1 Carlito syrichta | reverse complement strand
TTTGTTCTGGAATCTCAATTCTGTTCCATTGATCTATATGCCTGTTTCTATACCAATACCAAGCTGTTTTGATGATTGTAGTTTTATAGTAAAGTTTGAAGTCTGGTAATGTGATACCACCTGCTTTGCTTTTTTGCTGAGGATTGTTCTGGCTATTCTTGGTCGTTTGTGTTTCCATATGAATTCCTGTGTTGTTTTTTCTAGGTCTGAGAAGAATGTTACTGGTGATTTGATAGGTATTGCAGGGAATCTGTAGATTGCCTTCGGTAAGATGGACATCTTCACAATGTTGATTCTTCCAATCCATGAGCATGGGATATTTTTCCACTTGTTCATGTCATCTTTGATTTCTTTGAGCAGTGTTTTGTAGTTTTCATTGTAAAGGTCTTTCATGTCTCTGGTTAGGAAGATGCCAAGGGATTTCTTTTTTTTGTGTGGCTATTGTGAATGAAATTGTGGTTTTTATTTGGGTTTCTGTTTGTTTATTATTGGTGTAAAGAAATGTGATTGTCTTTTGCACATTTATTTTATATCCTGAGACTTTGCTGAAGGCGTTATCAGTATAAGGAGGTTTTTGACAGATTCTCTTGGGTTTTCAAGGTACATGATCATGTCATCTACAAAGAGAGATAATTTGACTTCCTCTTTTCCTATTTGGATACCCCTGATTGCCTTCTCTTCTCTGATTGCTTGAGCCAGGACTTCCAATACTGTATTGAACAGGAGGGGTGAGAGTGGGCATCCTTGTCTTGTTCCAGTTTTCAGGGTAAATGGTTCCAATTTTTGTCCATTTAGGAGTATGCTGGCTGTGGGTTTCTCATAGATGGTTTTTACTACTTTGAGGTATGTTCCCTGTATGCCTAGATGTTCGAGGGTTTTTATCAAGAAGGGATGCTGGATTTTATCAAAAGCTTTTGCTACATCTAATGATATAATCATGTGGTTTTTGTTTTGACATCTGTTGATGTATGTCATTACATTTATGGTTTTACCAATGTTGAAACCAGCCTTGCATCCCAGTGATGAATCCTACTTGGTCTCCAATCCTTTTCTTATGGTATTATGATAATTGTTCAAGGTCTGCTTATGAGTGAGAACATGTGATACTCAGTTCTTTGTTTCTGTGATAGAACACTCAGTATCCTAGACTCTAAGTCCATCCAAGTCACTGTGAAGTTCATAATTTTGTCCTTCTTTATGGCTGTGCAGTATTCGATTGCATATATGTACCCCATTTTAAAAATCCAGTCCTTTTTCAATGGCAGCACAGTTGGTTCCACATTTTTGCTATTGTGAACAATGCTGCAATAAACATACATATGCAGGTATCTTTTTTTGGCAGGTTATAAATGCTTTATGTTTGTTAACACAGAGGAAGCTTGGTGTGGATATGTGGTCATTTGATGTTTTTAGGACTAAGAGTTACAGTTCAGGTGCTCTCTCTTATAGAATGTAAATAAGTGTACCCCTACACACGCATATGAAATTCTTATCAAAATTTAGCTTAGTCACTGAAAGATGATTCACTATCTGAACTTTCTTCTGCAGTTTTTTCACTTTCACCATCAGGCATGGAGCATCTGGCCTCTCAAGATCTGGGTCTAGCCAGGCTCGGTGGCTCAGCCTGTAATCCTGCGCCTTTGGGAGGCTGAGTGGATTGCCTGAGCCTGTGGGTTCAAGACATGCCTGGGCAGGCGAGACCTCATCTCTATAAAAAAAAAAATTAGCCAGGCATGGTAGTGCGTGCCTGTAATTCTGGCTACTTGGAAGACTGAGGTGGAAGGATCACCGGAGCCCAGCAGGTCGAGGCTGTGGTGACCGGGAGTGGCCACTGCACTCCAGTCTGGATGACAGAGTGAGATTCCAACTCAAAAAAAAAAAAAGATCTGGGTCTAGTCCTTCTGATACCATTTTGTTCCTTATTGCCATCACTGGAAATCCCACTTGAACCATTTTGAGATATCTGGCATATCTTGGATCCTTGGCTACAGTTAAGATATTTCTGCTGATACTTCACTTTCCTGTGGTCCAGAGTCTTATGTACTGTTCTGCTGTGATTGCTCTGAAGTGGCTTCAGAATGTGACCCATCTGTGACATTAGTGGCACTTGAAGGAGATACTTCAAATGCGAAATCTTCCAGGCCTGGGATAGATGACAACTTTGCATCTAAAATATTGAGAGTTGTCTGCCAATTTCGCCTCACAAACTGTAGAAAAGCGGTTGAGGAACTGTACCATGTGCACCACAAATTGGTTTAGAAAAGTCATCCTTCTTTTCTGTTGGACAGCTGGCACCTTGGTCCGGTCTATGCTTGACCCCATGAGAGGAAGCCCATCTTCATCCATCTCTGGTATCTTTTTCATAGAGCAATTTGAGTTCCTCCGGGCATATTCCCAGTAGAGGGATTGCAGGGTCGTATGGAAGGTCAATTTATAGATCTTTTGGGAATCGCCATACTGTTTTCCATAGAGGTTGTACTAATTTACACTCCAACCAACAGTGTAGCTGTGCTCCCTTTTCCCCACATCCTCTCCAGCATCTGTTGTTTTTTGAGTGATTGATGATGGCCATCCTGACTAGAGTTAGGTGGTATCTAGGTGTGGTTTTGATCTGCATTTCTTTGATGACTAGTGAGGCTGAGCATTCTTTCATGTATCTACTGGCTGCCTATAGGTCATCTTATGAGAAAAGTCTATTCATATATTTTGTCCACAATGATGAACTATCCTGAGTTCAATGGAATCACAAATTAAGGGGAAAAAATAACAGGGCTTCTTTGCAGAAAGAAGGTCACAATTTAAAATGGCTCTCAAATTTGGGTGAGTCTGCTGCCACTGTTCAGAAGCATCCAAATATGGCAGCATTGGGGGTAGTTTTAATCAGTAACAACTCTCAAATGGGATTCCTAAAGAAAAGGGAATCTTGAGGCTTCATCTAACAAAACAAACTCCATAACTCCAGCAGCATATGAAGCAAACTTCAAGTCAAATGAATGAGTGTGAACATTTCTTGCCATACATCTTCAGATTACCACATGGGAGATTCATCTTTCCAACTGAGTTGAGATTGCTTAAATAAAAGCCATATAAAATATTTCTTTCCAGACCTGTGCTATGAAATGCACTGCACAATATTCAGAAATGATAAGCACAGGTAGGGCCCAGATGACAGGGAAGCCATTTATTCTGACATCTTATCTCTGTCTGTTCCTGTTTCATCAGGCAGATTTTTTTTTTTGAGTTGGAGTCTCACTCTGTCACCCAGACTGGAGTGCAGTGGCCGCTCCTGGCCACCGCAGCCTCGACTTACTGGGCTCTGGTGATCCTTCCACCTCAGCCTTCCCAGTAACCGGAATTACAGGCACGCGCTACCACACCCGGCTCATTTTTTGATTTATTGTAGAGATGAGGTCTCGCTGCCCAGGCGGGTCTCGAACCCGCGGGCTCAGGCAATCCACTCATCTCAGCCTCCCAAAGGTGCGGGATTACAGGCTGAGCCACCGAGCCCGGCAGGCAGATTTTTTTTTAATCGTATTATTTATTTTATAGTATCCCAAATGATAAAAGCCTACATCTGGTATGCGATTGTCAGAGAATGATGACATAGCCTTCATATGCCTAGAGGCATAATCCTAACCACCAACCTCCATTCACATGGCATCTCATTTTTATAAAATTTATTAACTCCAACCTTTTTTCAATGGGCAGTACAGTTGGTTCCGTGTTTTTGCTATTGTGAACAATGCTGCAATAAACATACGTGTGCAGGTATCTTTTTCACAGAGTGATTTGAGTTCCTCCAGGCATATTACCAGTAGGAGGATATAAAAAATGGGGTACATATACACGATTGAATATTATGCAACCATAAAGGATAAAATTATAAATTCTTTATTTCCTCTTGCAATTCTCCATTTGTTTCCAATAAGGATTTAAAATGCTTCTAGAAGAAATATTCATCAAAACGGACATGACTGTGAATGACTGACGTCAAGTAGGAGGGAATAAAAAAAATTATGTCAGTGTATCAGCACTCTACTCACTGAACAACTTATACTCAGTCCATCTGCATGAAATGGGGTGTGCCAAAAATTGGACGTCCTGCAGACGCTTGCAAGCACTATCTGGCATGCATACTGGTGCTATTCCACACTGCTTAAAGATGAAATACAATTCCTCTGAGGGGATTCTATACATACTTTCTAAATTAACTTAAATAATAGAAAACTCCTAGATCTATAGGCCCCAAATTTCTGTTCTCTTGCTTTCTAATTTTTTAGTATTTCTGAACAGCAGTCATCTTGTTTCTTAATCAGAGATGTATGCTACAGGCACTTGGGACATACATCTACCTGAGTCATTATACTGATACCCTGGAGTGAGGCCTGGGTATGTGTATTTTGAAAAGATCACAGGTGATGATGAAAGGCATCCCTGGTTAAGAACAACTATTCTAGACTGATTATTTTTTTTAAAGTCAAATAACTATGACACACACATGTGCCTACATAGATCAATATAACTCTCTCCCTCAAGGTATTCTCTAAATGCTCTCCTTTGCCACGCCATTTTTCACTCTGAATCTCTGTCTATAAAATTGTCATGGAACTTTCCACAGTCAGGTAATTTTCCTAGACAAATTTTATGTTTAGTCAGTATATATGAGGCACTCTTCATTTGTGGAGGCAAAGTAGCAACTAAGATCAGCAACTCCTTCCAAAATGATGCCATCTTAATATACAGTCATGCAACAAATATTTATTCAGCAGAATCCGTACGTTATGGTAAAGGGTGAGAAAAACACAAGAACAAGAGGTAGTCCTGTGCATATCAAGGAACATTCATGCTAGAACTCGAGTGGAAATAGATAGTCAATTTAAGCGAAGTTAAATAATCATATAAGGCATGTATTTCAATATTAAATTACTAGTACTCAACAAAATGCTCCAAGGATTTGGGAGAAGTGCTTGTTCCAGCAGTCAGGCCACACTTCAGAGAAGGCCTTTAGAAAAGGATCTGAAAAATGAGTAGGGAATAAAAGGGCACTGCAGGGAATTATGGGTTTCAGGACAGGAACACCACAAACCAAGGAAGGAATGACAAGACATGAGCAGTGGAAACACAGCCATCTGGAAGGAAGAGGTCATTTGGTGACTGACACCAAGCAGGCAAAGGCTACAAGCTAATCAGTGGGCTCAGAGGCCTAATATTCTACAGTTGTAGAAAAATCATCAAGGTTTTAAAGTAGCAGAACACAAGAACAGTAGTTTGTTTGTTTTTTAATGTTTTGGATTTTGTTTTTTGTTTTCTGGTAGCAAACAAAATGCCTACAAGTATGAGAGCGATTAGGATCTGGGCTATAATGATGGATTTACAAATAATTAATGAACTCAGTGGCTGACTGGCTTGAGTTTTTAGCATGTAACAAAATGAGACATACAAATCATAGACAAAATGGGGGGAGACAGGGGTGGAAGCAAAGCAGAGCTGCCAGTCAGAGCCAGCAGAACAACACCTCAGAAGAAACATCTGCAATGGATACATGGCTTTGGAAGAAGTTGGTGAGGGGAAACAATTTCAGCCCAGAGAGTGGAAGGTCCAAGTGAGGAAAATAAGAGTTTGCTAAAGGTTAAATCTGGAGAAGCAGCAAACTGAAGGCCACAGGGGAAATGCAGAGTAACTGTTGCAAACAAAAGACTTGGAAAAGGCAAAAGAATCTAGTGGCAACCCAGAAGCCAAGGAAGAAGATTTCAAAACAAGAGTTCACCAACACTATCTCATACAACGGAAGGATGAGAGGCCTCTGGCACTGACCCAGTTCTAGTCCCAGCAACAATACCCCACCATGCACCCCAAGCTAGATTTGATCTTTTTTCCTTTAATTTCTAGTTACTGACTACCCAAACCAATCATGTAACACACACATCTAGTTTTTGCTAATACCAGCTATTATGTCTCAGCTCCTTGACACTATTGTAACAAGCTTCTTGGTGGGGGGAGAAATACCAGGATACTTTATGTACCACCTCCTCCCCTCCATTGTGCCTCCATATTGCCATGCCACAAACAATCATTTAGAAATATGTTTAGTTGACTGTAACTACGTCTGTCCTGTTTATAGTAGTATGCAGGTAAAGACCAGTTGAATTCAGGAAGAAGACACAGGCACTGATCTAGTGTTGCTGCTCAAAGTGTGGCCTTATGCCAGGAGCGTCAGTATCACCTGAGAACCTGCTAAAAGGACAGACAGACTCTCAGCTGCCCTCTCAGACCAAGTGAATCAGAATCTGCATTTTAACAAGATCCCCAGGTGACTGATGTCTATGCACAATGGTATTTGAGAGAAACTGGCCTAAACTCAGTATCATATAGAAGGGGCTAGTACCAACTTACCCAAGAAGTGAGTTGGAGGAGGAGAAGATGGCACATGAGTTTCGGCACATGGGCATGCACTGAGACCCACCTTCACCCTTGCTCAGACTCATGGTTCAATGACAAAGCCCAGGCCCTTTGGATATGTGACAGAGCCAGGTTGGGAAGAAATTCTGACTTTTGACCAGGAGCCCAGATACATAAATCCTTCTTCCATAAACTGCCACTAAGTTCATTTATAGGAAGGGCTTTGCAGATTGTATCTACCAGGTTGTTTTTCCAGGTTTCATAAATATTCTGACCTCTTCAAGACCCTATTTATGCTCTCCATATATACACAGCCCTGGGAATTAATGATTTTTTTTGCTTCCCATTCATTTCTCCAAGGTTCCTTCTAAAGCTGAAATTACTAAAATCCTTTTTGGGTACAATTGGAAGCCCAAACTGAAAATGCAACTTCAACCCCAAATAGAAAGGGCCTGCAAGGAAGAACATTATACTGAAAACACTACTGCTTAAATAACCAGATGTCAGGAAAAAGCTCCCTAGAGAAAGAACTATGGGACAAAAGAATCTTCATATCCTGGGCAACCTCCTCAGGTCCCCTCCCACTGTGGAAGCTTTTCCGTTCTCTCAACAAATCCTTCTTTAAAAAAAAAATGAAGCCGGACTCAGTGGCTCAGCCATAATCCCGCGCCTTTGGGAGGCTGAGGTGAGTGGATTGCCTGAGCCTGCGGGTTCGAGACCCGCCTGGGCAGCAAAACCTCATCTACAATAAATAAATAAAAAAAACCCAGCTGGGCGTGGTAGCACATGCCTATAATTCCGGCTACTTGGAAGGCTGAGATGGAAGGATCTCTGGAGCCCAGCAGGTCGAGGCCACTGCACTCCAGTCTGGGCAACAGAGTGAGATTCCAACTCAAAAAAAAAAAAGAATTGTTATATCCCAAAAGGTGAAAACCAAATGGGATACCAAATCTCGAGGCAGAACCTTCCTTCTGTTGGGGTTGTTTTCAATATATTGTTCTCTGATTTTTCTTTAGGTAAGTGTACTGAGAATCACTACCTGAAAATAGCACTGTGCTGGAAGAGTTCTCTGTGGGTCTTCTACTATTTTAACAGCTTTATTGATATATAATTTATACACCATAAAGTTCCCATTTTGGAAATGGAAGAAGAGACTTCCATTCCATCCCCTGCCTTTAAGCAAAGATTTACTAAACTCACCCAGGAATATAACACAGTCATTTCTTAAATCTCCAGGAATGTTGGACAATGTCATCACCCTCTGATAAAATATCCTATTTTCTCAGTTTTTACCACGAGAAAGAACACCTTGACTAAGTCTCTTCTATTAAAATCCAAACTATCAGTATTTATAAAGTAATTATTTTTAAGACTGGGGGGAGTGGCTTACAACTACAATCCCAGCACTATGGGAAGCCAAGGTGGGAGGATCACTTGAGTCCAGGAGTTTGAAACCAGCCTGGGCAACATAGTGAGACCTCATCTCTAATTTTTTTTTAATTAGCTGGGCTTGGAAGCGCATGCCTGTTGTCCCAGCTATTTGGGTTGCTGAGGTGGAAGGATTGCCTGAACCCAGGAGGATGATGTTGCAATGAGCTATGATCTTGCCACTGCATTCCAGCCTGGGCAACAGAATAAAACCCAGACTCAAAATAAACAAAAACAAAAAAAGTAATTATTCTTAAAGCTATATTTTAAAGATAGTTGGAAATACCATCATAGGCCCTTGTAGGCTGCTTACTTTGTAGGCCCTCCAATAGAAAGCAAACTTCACTGACTATCTAAAGTAGAAATCACAAATTCTTATGAACTATTGTTCCCCCAGTTTTTCCTGAACTACTTTCCACCAAATGTAATGCTCTTTAAGGGATGCTAGAGCATGCATGGATCTGTTGTTTTTCACCTTAAGGATGGTGTTAGAACACAGGTAGGATTTTCTTTCAAAAAGAAAAACAGCAACTTACATGCTCTCACAGAACCTCATCAGCGTGCTTGGCTTCTCCTGACTGTGTCTGTGTCTAAACCAGCACTGAATGCTTTGAACATCCCAGTAGTTGCTTGGAGAGGGCTTCCACTCTCTTTTTATCAGGATGCTAAGAAACAAGGTACCAGAAAAGTCATCTTCTGTCCATTTTCATCTTCACCATAAAACAAATCTGCCCTTGCCTATGTTTGAGGTTTTTATTTCCTATTGTTTACTATTTGCTCCTGAGATTTCCATGTCTACCACTGAGGACCTAGACCTCCCACTAGCAGTATGAACATAACCACCAGGATAAGAAAAGAAAAGTTACTTATGAAATACCATTAGAAAACATGAACCCAACAATGCATTTCCCGATGGAACAGCCAATTGGCTGTCAGCCCATCAGGAACTTTGAAGGTAGTTCAGTGAAGGAGAATTTGCAAAGATGTATTTTTCAGTTATTTCACTTTCTCAGGAAAAAAATGGTAAACCCAACTATCATATATCAGGATAAGGTAGGACAGATAAAAAGCCTGAAAAAAAAATCTCAAAATGTCTCAGGTACTAACTAACATGTTTTCTCCTTCTTGCCCTTCTAACGCCATCGCATCTCCCATGCTTTACGCATTCTTCTTCTATTCCTTTTCTTGGTCATTTCTGTTGACAATATTCCACACATCAAGTCTGTCACAAAGAGTATGCATTATTGGAAAAAGTAAACTCAGTGAAGTGGTAAGATATGGCCCTTAAATGACAGGCACAGGTTCAATTCCTCATTCTACTTACCTCTCTGAGTCTCTGTTTCCTCATCTTAAAAAACAAAACAAAACAAGAGGTTGCTTATCAACCAAAACAGGACTGGTAAGAACCACATGTGGAAATGTAAATAAAACCCAGTAAATGTCAATAATAAACAAACAGAAACCCAAATAAAAAGCACAATCCCATTCACAATAGCCACCCCCCTAAAAACACCTTGGCATCTTCCTAACCAGAGAAGTCAAAAACTTTACAATGAAAACTACAAAAAAACTGCTCAAAGGAATCAAAGATGACACAAACAAATGGAAAAATATTCCAGGTTCAAGGATTGAAAGAATCAACATTGTTAAGATGTCCACCCTACCCAAGGCAATCTGCAGATTTAGTGCAATACCCACTAAATTACCAGCAGCATTCTTCTCAGACCTGGAAATGACAATTCAGGCATTCATGTGGAAACACAAATGGACACAAAGAGCCAAAACAATCCACAGCAAAAATAAAAGTGGGGCCAGGCTCAGTGGCTCAGCCTGTAATCCCAGCACTTTGGGAAGCCGAGGTGAGTGGATTGCTTGAGTCCACAAATTTGAGACCACTCCAGGCAACTTGGCAAGACCTTGTCTCTACAATAAATAAAAAAATTAGCCAGGTGGTAGTACGTGCCTGCAGTTCCAGCTACTTGGAAGGCTGAGGTAGAAGGATTGTTGGAGCCCAGCAGGTCAATGGAGGGGTAGCTGTGAGTGTACCACCATACCCCAGTCTGGGCAATGGAGTGAGACTTCAGATAAAAAACCCCCAAAAAACAACAACAAAAGAGCAGGAGGCATCATGCTCCCAGACTTTAAGCTTTCTTATAAAGCTACAATATTCAAAAATCATATTGGTACAAGAACAGGCATATAGATTAATGGAACAGGATAGAGACTCCAGAAGTAAAACCTCAATTTCTCAGCCAACTCATCACCTTTGACAAAGCTTCCACATCAACCACTGGGGAGAGGAGAACCTATTCAGTAAATGGTGTTGGGAAAACTAGTTGACCACATGCAGAAGATAAAAACAAGACCCTTACCTATCACCACACACAGAAACTCAACTCTAAATGGATCAAAGACCTAAACATAAAACCTCAAACTATAAGAACCTTAGAAAATGCAGGAGACGCCCTCATGGAAATTGAAACTGGCAACCAATTCCTGATCAAAACCCCTAGTGCCCAGCCCATAGGAGATAAGATAGACAACTGGGACCTCAGCAAAATGACAAGCTTCTGCAAAACCAAAGAAACCATCAAGAGAGTGGGGAGACAGCCCACAAAATGGGAAAAAATATTTGCCAACTGTATATCTGACAAAGGACTAACATCTAGTATCTAAAAGGAATTCAAATGTACTGTAAAGAACAAAACAAACAGTCCCATTTCAAAGTGGGCAAAAGATGTGAACAGACACTTCTCAAAAGAAGACATACAAGCATCCTACAAATACATGAAAAAATGCTCAGCCTCACTAGTTATTGAAGAAACACAAATTAAAACCACACTGAGATACCATTTAACTTCAATCAGGACAGCCATCATCAATAACTCAACAACAGATGTTGGACAGGATGCAGGGAAAATGGAACACTTCTACACTATTGGTGGGAGTGTAAACTAGTACAACCTCTGTTGAAAGCAGTTTGGTGATTCCTAAAAGGTCTAAAAATCGACCTCCCACAGAACCTCACAACCCCCCTACTAGGTATATACCCAGAGGAACTCAAATCACCCTATGAAAAAGATACCTGTACACACATGTTTATTGCAGCATTAGTCACAATAGCAAAAACATGGAACCAACTGTGCTGTCCATCTGAAGAGGACTGGATAAAAAAATGTGGTACATATACATGATGGACTATTACGCAGTCTTAAAGAAGAACAAAATTACTAACTTTGCAGCAACCTGGATGCACTTGGAGGCTAGAATACTGAGTGATCTATAACAGAAACAGAGAACTGAGTATTGCATGTTCACACTCATAAACGGACCTTGAATAACTATCATAATACCATAAGAAAGGAATTGGCAGGAGTGGGAAACTTCCAGGGGAGAGCAGCGGTGGGACTATCAGTAATGGGAAACTGCCAGGGTAGGGGGGCATACCTTATCAAGGGTACCTGCATAATGAACATTTGTACACCTAATCCTGAATTATACCCCACATCTTTAAAATTAAAAATGAAAGAAAACCCCAGTTAATGTTAGTTCTTCTCTTTTCTATACCTCCTCTCTTCCATGTGTTAGAGCATCTTGCCAGCTGGGATTACCTACTACACAACAAAACTAAGCCAATTTAATTCCATTCCTTTATTTATTATGCCTTGGTTTAGTATTAACTATGTTAATTTAATCTATCTTTGCTTTGATATTAATGCTTTAATGTTAACAATCAGGAAAAATCACCCAAAATGGGGTAGGGAGAAGATAGACTGACTAGCCTTCAAGTTATAATGGTAGAATATAGAAAGGTGCATATAACACCCCCCCCTTTTTTTATTAAAAAAGCAGGATTTATTGAGAGGCTAGAAAAGGTCCCACAGTGGGACGGGACCCAGAGGACTTGCCCATAACACCTTTCTAAATGCATTTCAAGCAACTCAAGTCATCAGTGCTATGCACAGAATGCTTGTGTCCTTCCAAAATTCCCATGTTGAAACCCTAATCCCCAATGTGATAGTTTTAGAAGCTGAAAACTTTGGGAGTTGATTATATTATGAGGGTGGAGCTCTTATATGAGATTAGAAATTAGAAGAAGAAACATCAGAGAGCTGGCCTACACCCTCACTGCCTATAATATACCTTGGTTATACCATGATCCTCATGAAATGTATGTTTAATTTCAATTTATTTTATACGTTTATTAATAAAGAAAACATTGGCATGGTTCACAAATTAAAAATTATTCATAGTTTCACCTTCCAACCTTGTTCCTACTTTCTTTTTTTTTTTTTTTAATAATTAATCAGTA
>NW_007247745.1:406887-499493 GCF_000164805.1 Carlito syrichta | reverse complement strand
TTTTTAACAATTATGGGCAGGGGCCCTTTAAGAAATTTGGGAAAGGAAGTAAATACCCCAATACACGCTGTGTGTCTCTGAGTCGCTGGGCAGATCTCTGTGTTCTACAATGATATTTTTAAAGTCTCTAATGTATGCTCTTTCTAAAAGTAGAAATCCTGAGTTTTCCGTTACTTAAGCAAATAATTTCACTTTTAGAGTCAACATGAGTTGGGTTTCCAGCTATTTACCTCTAAGAGATTCTGAACTGATACATACAGTATTTATTTTGGGTTCTTAAGTATCTCTTGAACAGCATATAATCTGGGATGCTTTTTAGAACCTGAACTTCTAATGGGTCTACCACCCAACATTGGAACCCTCCAAACAGGATGCCATAGGAAACACACAAGATACAGATAAAGGCGAGAATTTTGTTCCAGATACTGCCTGCAGTCAATTCATCACTCATTCATTCTCCTTACCTATTGCTTTGCCACCCGCCCCTGGTTTTTCTTCTCCCTGGACTCTACATACTTTTGCTTCCTGTATCTGCATTTGGTCTCTGTTTTGGAAACTTGCTAGCCTTCCACTCCTTGGCTTACAATCCTTAGCTAAACTGAGCTCTGAACATATTTATGGAGTGCCTGGGAAGTAAGTTTTTTCTGCTGGTTGTGGTGTAGCTAACCAAAAGTCTTTTCACTGCACCTCCACCCTCCACAAGAAACATGCTTACCTAGATAGGGAGATTTCTGCATTGTCTCATAGGTGTGTCACTTTTCTTGTGTAAAGACTTACTTATTAACTTAGAATCTTGTAATTGTGTAATCCTAAGGAAATTTAGAGATCATTGTACACGTCTTACTATAGTAGAGAGGAATACAAGATTCAGAGCAAATGTTGAGATAACAAAATTAGTTATAGACATTGCAAATCATTACTGAAGGTGACTGTATTGCATTTTAAATGTTATTTATGTCTTTTCACAATAATACAAAAACATCAAAGTACTATTTGGGAGCAGAGAACTTCTCTGTCTTATGCATACTTGGGGATGAATAACTGAGTGAGTCCTAGTTGGAAGCTCTTTTTCTGGTAATATAGTCTAACACCATCTAGGTTTGGATTCAGAAATTTAGTGACGTTCAGACGACTTTAAATCTCCAAAGCATTTTGGGTAATCTTACAATGGCCTTCTGACTTATTTCCCATAAATTATTTTCTCATATTCTTTTCTGCTTAAAATAAGGATCTTATAACTAGAGCATACTTGGAACTGTTTCTAAAGTAACTATCACCTCTTTGAACTTTGTCCCATAATAGCTAGCCTCTATTCAAGCAGAACTGCTAACTTGTCAAAAACACAATTTTTCCCATATTTATTCACACTGCATTTAACTTTTTGGTCCATTTAAAAGAGACTCTTGGGAAATAATAGATGAAATAGTTCAGGAAAAATAATTCTAGCCATATGCATGGAAAGTGATTGGAAAGTGAAAAAATATTCATCTTTTTCTCAAAGTGAATTTGTCCTTTTTCTGATTAAAACCTGGGACAATTCCTGCCTTCAAACTAATGTATCTTCAGTCCCTAAGCAACCATTCCACCTGGACTCTGAATCGCATCCCAACTTCCCTCCTCGGGAGCTAGACAGTTTCTTCCCTGTATCTTTTACCACTTGCTGCTTGTCTGATAATTCCACTCAGAACGTCAGTTTCTCAACTATATCCTGACTTAAAATCACACACTCGCTGGGCATGGTGGCTCAAGTCTATAATCCCAGCACTTTGGGAGGCTGAGGCAAGAGGATTGCCTAAACTCAGGGGTTCAAGACCAGCCTGAGCAACTTGGTGAGACCTTGTCTCTGCAAAAGATTTAAAAATCAGCTTGGCATCATGGGCGCATGCCTTTAGTTCCAGTAACTTGGAAGAAGGCTGAGGTGGAAGGATCACCTGAGCTTAGTAGATCAAGGCTGCAGTGCTGTGAGCGTGCCACCACACTCCAGCCTGGGTGACAGAGTGAGACGCTGATTCAAAAAAAAAAAAAAAAAAAAATCACACACTCATTAAACAAACCAAAATGCCAAAATTATCTTCCCAGGTCATTATTCCTTATCTGTTTTCTCCATTTTATAGTCAAATTTCCTAAAATAACCTACTCATTCTATTCAAAAAAAATTTTTTAAATCACATATTCAATTCTTCACAATTTTTCTTGGCTTCTGCCTCCAACATCCACTGACAACATCTTCTCATTAGGCACCCATGATCTCCATGTTGCTAAAGGATATTCATATATTTTTGTATGAATATGACAAGGCTTCTTAGATATAATGCACAATTTTGTCTTCTGAGGTATCACACTGTTTTATTTTCTCTTCTATTTATCTGACACTTCTTGTGACACTTTCCTGATACTTTCCTTCTATTTATCTGACACTAAGTCATTTTTGCTGGCTAACACGGATCCATGGTGCCTTAATCAGTTTCTGCTTTGATAAAATGGCAGCCTCTCTATTTATTTATGAGAACTGTTGTGGAAATAAATGAGATACTGTTTAAGAAAATCCCTAGAACATACTCACAGAATATAATTGACCTCCAAATGTTATTTTTAAAAAGTAAATAGTAGAAACATATTTTAACATAACATATATTAAATCTATTATTAATAATAGTGCAATGTATGCTTGAAATTTGCTGAGAGAATTGATCTTAAGTATTCCCATTACATACACAAACAAGGTAACTATGTAAGTTGATAGCTATTTATGGTAGGAAGACTTGATCGTGGTAATCATTCCACAATGTATTTGTATATCAAAACATCACATTGTACACCTTTAGTATATATAATTTTATTTGTCTATTATATCTCATACAGCTGAAAATAAAAAATTTAAGAAGGTCTATTATGTTATGCCTTAATTGGTAGCACTGCCCATTTTTCTAACAAACTCTTGGCCTGGAGACAGCTATTCTCCATGATTAATACAAATACATATTCAAAACCAACATTTTGATCATTTCCTTTAGGGTGGGTTAATTGTATGCTTTTCCTATTATAAAATTCACAAATTGAGAATTAGAACAAAAAGTCTTCAAATAATAAGTTCTTACTGAATTTAAAATATGGTATATAACATTGATATAAATAAAATTAGTTTTAAAAAATAGATAAGAACTAATTTTGGACTTGAGGAGTTCCTGTTGGATGGATAAGTATTTTCTTTTAACAGAACATTTTCCACTTCTCTTTCTTTGCTAACACATGCAACCCATGTGCATGCAGAGATAGGATTGACTCAGGTTTGAGCAGTCCCAGAACATGTCCCCTTATTCTCAAGGTTGACTGCAATAGTCCAAATGATGTTCCAAACTATCTCTATGCCTGGTATTGATGTCCCTTCATCATTCCACCCACTAAGTGTGGGCAGAAACTGTAACTTGCTTCTAATTACTAGAATACGGCAGAGTTAACAGGATGTTATTTCTATCATTATGATAAATAAGATTGTAATTTGCATCTTGCTAGAAAACTCTCTCTATTGGCTCCTTTACTTGTTGCATTTGAGGAAGTGAACCACCATATGGCAAAGTCCATGTGAAAAAGAAATTAGAATGTCTGCCTGATGACAGGCAGCAAGAAACTAAAGTCCCCATTTCATCAGACCACAAGGAAGCAATTCTAGCCACCATCTTGTGCGCTTCAAAATGAATTCTTCTCCAGTTGAGCTTCCAGATGCAGCCCAACCCTTGCTGACACCTTGATTGCAGTCTTGTGTTGGACCCTGAAGCAAAAGATCAGACTAAACTTTGTCTGTATTCTTGTCTCACAGAAACTAAAATAATGCAGTTGCATTACTTTAAGCTGCTAAGTTTGTAGCAACTTATTACACAGCAATAAATAATATCCCATGCAGGAAAATCAAAGTTCTTTCTTGAAATGTTATCAGTAGTAGCAAAGCAAAACTCTCTTTCTTTTGGATAAAGAAAAGTTGCATTTATGGAGTCACCACATACAGAGAATGTTCATTTACAGTAGATGGTATTCAACTTCATTTTCAAAATGTAAAAAATACAAATGGAATGATGAATTGAAAGAGGAAAAGGAAAAAGAGAAAAAAGTCAGTAGCTCTAAAGTCCAAATACTTGCCCCTGACACCATAATTCTCCCAGGTTTTTTTTAATTTTTATTTTTTGGTCAACACTTTGACAAATTTCTTCAGTTCTTTTCTCAGTTTCATAAGACAAAAAAATTATTATACAGCTTAAGCTAGTTTCAGTTGACTTTCTGTCCATTGGAACCAAATCTGTCTAAAAATAGAAAGGGATGTTAATGAAAAGGAAAACAGGATGATATTCTTTCAAATTTTATAACTATTCTCAAAGTTAATGTATTTATGTGAGTTCAGAAAGTCTTATATATTACTCTTAAGAACAAGTTTCTCAGATATACAGTTAGAAAATAGTTTTTCCCAGTCCGTGGACTGTCTCCCTGTTCTCTTGATGGTTTCTTGGGTTTTGTAGAAGCTTGTCAGTTTGATGAGGTCCCACTTGTCTATCTTATCTCTTACAGCAGGGGCACTTGGGGTTTTGATCAGGAATTAGTTGCCAGTTCCAATTTCCATAAGGGTGTACCTGCATTTTCTAAGGTTCTTATAGCTTGAGGTTTTATGTATAGGTCTTTGAACCATTTAGAGTTGATCTCTATGTATGGAGATAGGTAGGGGTCTTGCTTGAATCTTCTGTATGTGGTCAGTCAGTTTTCCCAGTACCATTTACTGAACAGGTTCTCCTCTCTACAGTGATTGGTGGTGGAGACTTGTCGAAGATGAGTTGGTTGAGGAATTGAGGTTTTGCATTTGGAATCTTTATCTTGTTCCATTAGTCTAGATGCCTGTTCTTGTACCAATACCAGGCTGTTTTGATTATTATAGCTTTATAATAAAGTTTAAGGAACTCAAACATGCCAAAAAGAAAAAAACAAACATCCCCATTACAAAGTGGACAAAAGATATGAATAGACACTTCTCAAATGAAGACATATGAGCAGCCAACAGACATGAAAAAATGCTCAGCCTCACTAGTCATCAAATAAATGCAAATTAAAACCACACTGAGATACCACCTAACTCCAATCAGGAAGGCTATCATCAATAACTCAGAAAAACAACAGATGCTGGAGAAGATGCAGGGAAAGGGGAATACCTACACTTTTGGTGGGAGTGTAAACTAGTATAACTTCTGTGGAAAGTAGTTTGGTGATTCCTAAAAGATCTAAAAATCAACCTTCCATATGACCTCACAATTCCCTACTGGGGATATATCCAGAGGAACTAAAATCACTCTATGAAAAGGATAACTGTGCATGCATGTTTATGGCAACAGTACTCACAATAGCAAAAACATGGAACCAACCGTGCTGCCCACTGAAAGAGGACTGGATTTTTAAAAAGTGATACATATAAACAATGGAATATTATGCAGCCATAAAGAAGGACAAAATTATGAACCTCACAGCAACTTGGATGGACTTAGAGTTCATAATACTGAAACAAATAACTGAATATTACATGTTCTCACTCGTAAGCAAACCCTGAACAATTATCGTTATACTATATGAAAAGGATTGGCAGTAGTGAGAAACTGCCAGGAGTAGGGGGGACACACCTCATCAACAAGAGTACCTGCATAACGAACATTTGAATACCTAACCATACTTGACCATGAATTGTAACCCACATCTTTAAAATAAAAAATTTAAAAAAATATATTTTAAGAAACAAGTTTCTGTTTAAGTTTTAAAAGCATCATTCTAATACTGCCACATATGGCTGTGTAACTTGCTTAAGTTATCTAACTTCTCTATATTTGTGTGTGGTTTTTTTTTTCAAAAATGGAAATAGTATTATCACATGACAGGGTTATTGTGATGATAAAATTAGCTTATAGTATTATGTGATATTATTGTATCAATACCAGAGATAGAACAAAGCCTCAATAAATGTTAGCTATTATTATTAATATCATTACCATCCCCTCTAAGAATGCAAAAAATGGACTCTCGTGCCAGAGACATAGAGTTTACTAAAGATAAAACAATTACTTGTAGAAATTAGTAAAGATTGTGATGTCTATTGTGCTCCTATTGTTTGTGGTATATTGTGAGCAAGTGGCAACAGGATTTTTCATTGAACCTGAGACTCAGGTCACAATATAGGAAATTCATAGATAGAAATTGGCATGTTTGATAACCATCGCTTTTACACAAAACATTAATGAATGATTTGAGGACTTCAACATAAAGTTCCTTTGAACTGGGGATAATCTAACACATTATGAATAGCTAAAGCTAAGTATTGAATAACATCATTCCCTTTTGTAAAACATTCCTCAGTGGATGTTTTGTTCCATATGTGTTTAAATAAAAGAATCAGCAAAAGAAAGAAGATGGGATGAAAGAAAAAAGTGAGAGAACAGTGTTATGAATTTGTATAGACATCACCCAAAGATGTCTATATATCTACAAATTATACCTTCTCTGAGATGGTGTAAAGCTTATCAGTTGTCTGCTCTGATATTCCTACCTAAGAAGTCCATTGACATAATAACCAATTATTTATATTAAAAACAATTAACCACCTGACCTCAAACCTGGCAAAGTGGGGATCAAAGGGAGGTCCAACTGTACCTGTACCATGTCCACTTGTATACCCAATCTTGAATTGTAACCCACATCCTTAAAATTAAAAAAACCAATTAACCAAGCAACAATTATGCAAAAATTTATTCGGAAGTAAACATTTTCAAACTAGTTTTATTTTAGCAGGAGAGCAGAACCTTAGTGCCAAAACCTAACTGGTAATTAACCAAATTTATGTTATATACATTATAACACACAGATAAATGTTAAAAAAATGACTGTTCAGATCAATATTCCCCATAAATATAGACAAAAATAATAATAAAATATTATCAAAGTAGATCCAACAATATGTAAAAAGTTTAATAAATCATGACTAAACAAGATTTATCTCAAAAATTCAAGCTGATTTAACTTTCAAAATCAGTCATACCATTCAATATATTAATTTTCCACATTGGGCTACATGTCTTAGTCATTTCAAAAGAGCAATTAAATGATAATAAAAATAAAATATTCATTGCTATTTGCACAGAACATGATTGTTTATGTCGGAAATATAAACATTTATTTAAAAAGCATCAAACTGACAAACTTACAAACTTAGCAAGATTAAAAGATGATTAAAATGCAAAAATCAATTGGATTTTTATAAACTAGCAGCGAACAATTGAAAAGCAAAATTAAATTAGTAATTTAACCAAAACTGTAATAATTAAAAATATATTTAACAAAAGGCACAAAACTTTTACATTAAAAGTGTAGAATGTGACAGAGAAATTAAAGGAGGGAAAAATAAAAGAGGAAATGTAGCATGATTATAAATTGGGAAATTCAATATTAAGATGTAAATTCTCCCAAAAATGACCTATAAATTAAGTAAATATCAGCAAAAATGTATAGTAGGCTTTTACTGGAGAAATTGACACTCTGATTCTAAAATTTATGCAGACATACAAATAACCTAAAGTAGCCAAAGTGATTTACTATAAAGAAAATAAACATGGAGGATGTATAATACCCTATTCCAAAATTTATTACAAATCTATAGTAATCAAGACAGTTCAGTTCAGGTTAAAGAATATGTGTAGAAATAAATCAATTAACAGAAGAGAGTCCAAAAACAGAACTCCACATAAATTGATAAATGATTTTCTTTCTTTTTTTAAGTGGGTCAGAAATCAGAATTAGGTACATAAGTTCTACGTACAGGTGAAGTTTGGGCCTCCCATTGATCCTTTCTTCACCTGGTTTGAGATCAGGCATGCTTGGTGATGTTACGGGACCCTCCCCTCTTCCCTGGCAGTGTCCTGCTACTGTCAATCCTTTTCTTGTAGTATTATGATAGATGCTCAGGGTCCACTTATGAGTGAGAATATATGGTACTCAGTTCTTTGTTTCTCTGATAGACCACTGAGTATGACAGACTCTAAATCTATCTACGTTGCTGTGAAGTCCATATTTGCCCTTTGTGGCTGCATAAAATTCCATTGTGTATATATACCACATTTTTTTATCCAGTCCACTTTCAATGAGCAGCACGGTTAGTTCCATGTTCTTGCTATTGTGAATAGTGCTGCAATAAACATGTGTGTGCAGGTATCTTTTTTTGTAGAATGATTTGAGTTCCTCCACGTATATTCCCAGAAAGGGAATTGCTGGGTCATATGGAAGGTCAATTTTCATATCTTTTAGAAAGTGCCACACTGTTTTCCACAGAAGTTACAAATGATTTTCAACAAAGTCACCAAAGAAATTCAGTGAGGAATTTTAAAAAAAATCTTTCAACAAATGGTTTTAGAGCAATTAGCTATCTATAAGGTAAGGGAAAGTTCATTATTTTATCACACCAGTCACAACAATAAACTTCAAATAAGCCATAGACATGAATAAAAAAGCTAACTATAAAATATGTGAAAAAAACACAGGGCAAAATTCTTGTGAATGTGGACTAGCCATAGATTTCTTAGGGGAAAAAAGAATCAAGAGCTATACAAATTATAAATTAGATGTTATCAAAATTAGAAACTTTTGCTCTCTGAAAGACAATGTAAAGCAGAAAAAAAAAGAGAAAAGAAAAAAAGAAATAAAACACAAAGTTGCTAACTGAAAGAAAATATTGGCAAAATTCACATCAAATATAGGATTTATAGCTAAAATATATGAATAACTCTTATAACAGTAAAATAAGAAAACAACTCAGAAAAAAATTGGCAAAATATTTGAGCAGACAAGATATAAAATACATACGAACAGTTGATAAGCATGAGATACAAAACCAAAAATGATTGCTAATTAAGAAAATGCTAATTAAATCAATTCACTTCCACTAGAATGACTACAATTTAAACAAACATAAAAACAGTGAATATTGATTTCTTGTTAGAATTTTGAGACATTGAAACATTCATACATGACTGCAAAATTGAGTTGCAAAATTCCACAATCATTTTGGAAAGCTCCTCTATAGTTTCTTAAAATGTTAAATATACCTTATTATAAAGCCAAGGAACTGTACTCCTAGGTATCCATCCAAGAGAAATGAGGGTATATGCTACACAATGTTTTGAAAACAAATGTTTTAAAGAGCCTTTTTTATGAAAACCCAAAACTAGAAATAACTCAGATGCCCATCAGTAGATGAACGGATAAACAGAACATGATCTATTAGGCATTGGAATGTTATTCAGCAAAAAGAGGGGGGAAGAAACTAGTGACTCATAGGATGTTTGCAAGATGTATTTATCTGTCAAGCTAACTGAATTCTTCACTTTAAAAGGACATAGCTTATTGTATATCATTTATGCCTTAATAAAGTTGATTTAAACATTTAAATTTAAAACATTTATCTAAATAGGTTATTTTTTTTTCTTTTCAGCATTTTTGAGTTCCTTGTAGATCCTTGATGGTAGGCCTTTGTCAGACATGAAGTTAGCAAATATTTTTTTCCCAGTCAGTGGGTTGTCTCCCTGCTCTCTTGATGGTTTCTTTGACTTTTCAGAAGCTTATCAATTTAATGAGGTCCCTCTTGTCTATCTTATCTCTTATGGCCTGGGCACTTCGGGTTTTGATCAGGAATTGGTTGCCAGTTCCAACTTCCAGAAGAGGGTCTCCTGCATTTTCTAAGGCTCTTACAGTTAGAGATTTTACATTTAGGTCTATGATCCATTTAGAGTTACATACACACAATGGAATACTATGCAGCCAGAAAGAAGAACAAAATCATGAAATTTGCAACAACCTGGATGTGATTAGAGTTTCTAATACTGAGTGATCTCTCACAGAAACAAAGAGCTGAGTATCACATGTTCTCACTCATAAGTGGGCCTTGAACGACTACTGCATTACTATAAGAAAAGTATTGAAAGTGGTGGGAGAGGCATGGGGAGGAGGAGAGGTGGGATTGACAGTAGTCGATATCTGCCTGGGGAAGGCGGGGCACACCTCATCAATAGGGTACCTGCACGGTGAATATTTGTAAACCTAACACTGAACTGTTACCCCACAATTTTAAATAAAAATTAAAAGAAGAAAATAAATAAACACATAGGTTAATATTTGAGTGTTAACATTTCCCCTGAAAATTTGCCAAATTTGCTAAATCTGTTGCTTTAGAATTTTAGAACTCTAAGTTGCTACGTGAACCAGCTAACATGCATTGGGGATACATCTAGGTGAAGTGATTTTCAAACTGTAGAACAACTTTCATAATCAAAATTTTTACTCAATAAACCAGGCCTGATGTTGGTTTTGAATCCTTTCACTCCACCAATCTTTCATTCTACTTAGCCTAAGCAACCACTTTTATAATAAAGCAGACTGTGGTACATCTCGTTTTTTTCAAGATGAGATCAGGAAACTATAACCTCTTATTATTAACAAAACAAGTTCAATAACTCTCTAGATCATAATATAAAAATAATCTCTTCAGTGATCCAACAAAAATCCTCAAAAATTTAAAATGCTGTTCTAGTGACATTACAACTGTACTTACAAATATTTTATGTGCTGGTGAGATAGAGGGTTTACTGCAATAATTGCTCCTAATGGCATAGCACTTCACAATTTAAAAAAGCACTTTCGCATATTATCTCTTCTGATCCTTGCAATAATATATATTATGACTATTATATTAATATGAATATTATTATTAAATATTAAAATATTAAATATTATTGCCAAAAAGTAAATATTGATCATTGGTGAGGATTTGGAGCCACATCTAGTACATAGTTAGTGGAATTGCAAAATTGTGCATCACCTTGACAAGAAATTTAAGCAGACATAAGCAAAAAACAAAATGTTAAGCATGTGATAAGATGTCAAAAATTATACTAATTATACTAATTAAATAAACACAAATTAAAGCCAGTTCGCATCCACTAGAATGGCTAAAATTTAAATAAGCATAAAATTTCTTAAAATAGTTTAAAAGTTAATAGTTCAAAGTTTCTTAAAATAGTAAATATACCTTACTAAAAGACCAATGCCTTCTACTCCCAGATAGCTACCAAGAAAAAAAGAACATATGCTACAAGTATCTTGAAGGCAAATATTTTTGAGAGCTTCTTTCAAACTAACCAAAAACTGGAAACAACCCAAATGTCTGTCAGCAGGTGTTTTACAGAAGTATGAACTATGCTTCATGAAGCAGCTGCTCTACAGCTAGATGTATAAATGGCGAACACATGATTGAAAATTCACACCTAATCCACATCGTCATTGCCTTCTTTCCTTATCCAAGTAGACTATGTTTGCATTACAATGGCGATGTTTCTCTGGCTACATTCCCAAAAGAGGGTTGTTGGATCATATGGAAGCTCAATTTTTAGTTCTTTGAGAAATTGCCACAATGTTTTCCCCAAAGGTTGAACTAGCTTACCTTCCCATCAATGGTGTAGAAGCATTCCCTTTTCTCTATAGCCACACCAGCACTTTTTTTTTTTTACTTTTTGATGACAGTCGTCTTTATTGGTATAGGTGGTATTTCACTGTTGTTTTGATTTGCTTTTCTCTGACAATTAATGAGGTTGGTCATTTTTTCGTATGTTTGCTGGCTGCTTGAATAAGTGACTGTGCATGTCCTTTGCCCCCTTTATTTGTTTATTTATTTATTTTAGAGTTGGAGTCTCACTCTATCGCCCAGACTGGAGTGCAGTGGCCGCTCCCAGCCACCGCAGCCTCGACCTGCTGGGCTCCGGCGATCCTTCCGCCTCAACCTTCCGAGTAGCCGGAATTACAGGTGTGCGCTACCATGCCCGGCTGATTTTTTGGATTTATTGTAGAGATGAGGTCTCGCCTACCTAGGCGGGTCTCGAACCCGCTGGCTCAGGTAATCCACTCACCTCCTTTGCCCCCTTTATAATGGAACTGTTTGTTTTTTTCCTTTCCATTTGCTTGGGTTCCTTGTAGCCCTTGGATATTAGGTCTTTTTCAGATGCATAGCTTTCAAATATTTTTTTCTCTTGGTGGTTTCTTTTGCTGTGCAAAAACATTTCTGTTTGGTAAGATCCCACCTGTTAATCTCAGCTTTTTTTGCATTTGCTTTTGAGGACTTGGTCATGAATTCATTGCCTACTATGTCTAGGAGGGTGTTCCCTACATTTTCTTCTGAGGTTCTTATAGTTTGAGTAATTATATTTAAGTTCTTGATCCTTTTTCCATTGAGTTATTTTTTGTATATGGTGTTAGGTAGGGATCCAATTTCATTTATTTGCATGTAGCTAGCCAGTTTTCCCAACACGGTTTGCTATATATGGTTTTCTTTCCCCAGTGTTTGTTTTTGATGGCCTTGTCAAAGACATTTTTCAAAGACCTAGAAAAACAATACAGGAATTCATATGAAAGCAAAAAAGAAATTCATGTGGAAGCAAAAAAAAAAAAAAAAAGCTAGAACAGTTAAAGCAATCTTCAACAAAAGGCAAAGCCAGAGACATACCTCTTCAGTCTTTAAGCTGTATTGCAAGGCTACAATAACCAAGACAGCATGGTATTGGTACAGAAATAGACACATAGATCAATAGAACAAGACAGAGAATCCAAAAATAAAACCATGGTCCTTCAATCAGAGGTGCTTATTAAAAGTGTAGTTTTCTCAACTCATCTAAGAACTAGTGAATCAAAATATTTTGATCTTTGACTCATTGGCATGTATTTTAAAAGGCAGTCTAGATGTGTTTGAAAAGCACTAGTCTAATGGCTAAAACTCAAACTCCTTGGCTCTCGAGAATTTGACCGTTTCTTGTTTTATTCTGCCTCATCTACTATCTTTTTCACTCATTCATCCTTCGTTTTTTTGCTTATTTGTTGATTTCCTTCCCTATATTCACTATAAAATTTACTAAGATAGGAAAAGAAAGCTTTAGAAAAATCTCAGCAGTGGTTCACAAACTTTAGGGTTTATAAAAACCACAAGGGTTGCTTGTTTTGAAAGGCAGATTCCTAAGTCCCACCATTATATTATTATTCTTAAATATATCTGGAATGGGAGATCAAAATCAATTTTAAATTTTCTAGAAGACTCAGAAGCAAATTTGAACACACACACACACACACACACACACACACACACACAAACAAACAAAAATGATTACTAAATGTGGAAATGTCCTTTGAAATTACCTAATCTGAGAAAGTAAATTTTTTAAAAAATTTAAAAAGCCTTAAATATTTTTGATGCACCACCAAAAGTACCAAGACATGCAGTGGGAGTCACATAAAGAGAAGGAGGGAAAAAAAGTGAGAAAATAATATTGGGAAAAAAAAATGCCAAAAAATTTCCAAATTTGAAGAAAAACCCTCTATGCATCCAAGAAACTCAACAGATCCAAAAGGATAAATTCATAGTGATTCACACCAATACACATCCCAATCAAATTGTTGGGGAAAAAATGTCAAAAAATCTTGAGAGCTGCATGAGAGAAGCAGCTCATAATGTACATGTGATCTTTAATAAGTTTTAACAGTTGACTTTATTTCAGTCAGCAGGGATGAGGAGGAAGTGGAATTGCATATTTAAAGTGATTAAAGAAAAAGACTGTCAACCAAGAATTCTATCCATCCAGCAATATTGCACTTCAAAAGCAATGGAGATATTAAGACACTTATAGATAAACAAAAATTGAGATAATGTAACTCTAACAAATTTGCACAACAGGCATTCTAAAAAGATGTCCTTCAGGGCAACCCTCTCAGGTCCCCTCCCACTCTGGGAGCTTTGCTGTCCACTTGATAGTAATTAAGCCCACATTAAAAAAAAAAAACACTGGTAAAAGTAAATATATAGGGAAAACAGAAAAATGTATATTTTTATAACTATTTTCTTCTTCTTGATTTTTAAATAATTGCATAATCGAATAATTATCAAAATGTGTTTATTGACTAGTCATATGAAAGTGAAATTTGTGTGATAATAATCGCATGAAAGGGGGAAGGAGATGGAGAAAAGTTTCTGTATAATTTTGAAATGAAGTTGATGTAAATTTGAACTAGATTAAGTCAAGATGTTAATTGTAAACTCCAAGCAATGACTAAAAAAATATCTCAACACAGTCAATAGATTAGCAATATTCTATTCTCTATTTTTTTTATCTAGCTTCAGGCTTATGAAGGCTCTCTATGAAACATGTGTGGTTAACTTCATATTTAATAGTAACAGAATAGATGCTGTCCCCTAAAGATAGCCAAGGAGAAAAGACAAGGATAGCTGCAATTTGCAGCATTGTATTGGCCAAAGAAATTAGTAAAAAAAAAAAAATTAATTAAATCCAGATTGGAAAAAACAAGTAAAATTGTCTCTACTTACAGATATCGTAATCTTGTATACAGTAAATTTTAAGAAGCATGTACACATAATTAGATCTAAATAAGTTCTGTATGGTTGCAGGATACAAAAATTAATTTTATGTATATATATAAACAATGAACAATCTAATAACAAATTTAGAATAAAATTCATTTATAATACCATCAAAAAGAATTAAATTCTCAGAAACAAATTTAAAGGAAGAAATTTAAGCCTGAACACTGAAAGTTACAAAATATTGCTAAAATAGGAAATAGAAGAGTATTCAATGTCCATGGACTAGAAGGCATAATATTGTTGAAATAGCAATACTCCCAAAAGTGATCTAAAGATGGAAAGAAATGTCTATTCGAATTCAAGTTGGACATCTCAAAAATAGACAAGCTTATACTAAAATTCATGGAGAAAGAAATGGGACCCTAAATGGACAAAATAATCTTGAAATGTGCAAACCAAAGTTGGAGGACTCAAGTTCATAACTTACTACAAAGGTATAGTAATCAAGATCATGTGGTACTGGCATAAGAAAAAAGATATAAAATTCAACAAAAAAGAAGTGAGAGTCCAAAAATAAATCTTTACAGATATAATCAATTAACTTTTCACAGAGGTCTCAAGACATTTGGAAAAAATAGTCTTCTCAACAAACTGGTCAGAAAACAAGATTTCTATATGAAAAAAATTGAAATTGGACCCCTACCTCACACTATATCAAAATATTAACTAAATTTTTAAAATAAAACTTTAATACCTTTAGAATAAAATCGGAGTAAATCTTTCAGACCTTGGATTAGAGAATTGTTTCTTAGGTATGAAACTAAAATATACAAACAAAAGAAAAAGTTCATTGAACTTCATCAAAATTGAAAATGTTTGCTCCAAATGACACAATTATGACAATGAATAGCTGACCCACAAAATGAGAACAAATATTTGTAAATTATTTATATGATAAAATACTTGTATCCAGAATATATAAACTGTTCTTAACAACTAAACAACAAAAAGACAAAAACCCAATTTCTTTTTAAATGGAAAAAGGATTTCAATAGTGATTTCTCCAAAGAAGAAATATAAATGATCAGCAAGTGAAAAAGGTCTCTGTATCATTACATCAGAGAAATATAAATCAAAACCATAGTGAGTTACCACTTCATATGCACTAAGATGGCTATAATCAAAAAGTCAGAAAATAAGAAATGTTAGTGAGAAAGTAGAGAAACATTGTGCAATTGCTCTGAAAAATAGTTTAGCATTTTCTCAGATTGTTAAAATTTGTGATAACATGTCTCAGTAATTCTATGTTTAAGTACCGAAAAATTAAAAACATATGTCCACACAAAAACTTGTGGACAAGTAATTCTAACATTATTCTTAATAGTAGAGTAATAGAAACAACAAAAATTTGCATCAACTGGTTAAGGAATAGACCAACACACTTTGTTCATACAATGGAATAATAATTGGCCTCAAAAAGAACAAAGTTCTTACACATGTTGCAACAAGGATAAACCTTAAAAATATTATGTTAAGTGAAAGAATTCAAACACAAGAGGACATATCTTGTATGGTTCCATTTATATAGAATGTCTAGAGTAGACAAAACCATAGAGACAGAAAATATACTAATGGTTGCCAGGGACTGTGGTTGAGGGTGAATGGGAAGTGCTAATGACTATGGGGGTTGAGAAGACAGGTGATGAAAACATTCTGGAATTGAATAGTGATACATAACTTTGTTGATATACTAAAAACTACTTATTGGACCTATTCAAAGAGTAACCTGTATATGATTTATCTCAATAAAACTGTTACTTTTAAAAAAGTAAGTATGCAGATGTTAGAATTGTTTCAAGGACTATGGTGTCATTCAAAACAAACTTTATTCCCACTGAGAATTCTCCAGACTATCTTATATAAAGTAAAACCTGATATAAATACCTTTCATTACCCTCATTACACTTACCAAAATCTGTATTTTAAAATATGCTTATTTTTTCTATTCTGGTAGGATGAAAACTGTACAGAGTGCAGGGACTCATTTTTATTAACCTAGCAAAGTAGTTATGAGAGGTAATTTATTGTAAAGCTAATGATACTTAAGCTTCAGTGTCTCTTATTTTCATGAATTCTCTCTAAGGCTGTGTCAGAAGTCCTAAGAATATGTTTATATAGTCACATGTTTTTGTAAAATTTGCAAAACTGAGGTATTTTAACTACAATTAAGAACATTGTCTAGTTCCAGTCTGACTTCTCCCTCACATTTACTCTCTTGTCAGGGTATAATAGAGTGATTATGAGTATTGTTTTTTTTTAATCCCTCTAAGAGTAAGATGAGATAAAAAGACATTTGTGTTTTGTGGAACATATGTGAAAGAGAGTTAACTGAGTTCTTCTCAATGCTCACAACAATAATAAAATGACTTGGGAAACTCAAGGAAATGCTTTTAAACTATCAATAATAATACTTGAAACATTAATAAACTATACTAGAGAAAGAATAAAATTATTATTTTTTCTACTGAAAATGTTATTAAAATGGTTGTTATATAAGAGGTCATCAGAGTTCATGTAGCCAAAAATATAAGAAAAAATAGTAAAGTGTTTATGCAATTAATAAAAATTATATTGTTTTTCTGGATGTTGTAACATTTGTGGCATTTGTTAGCTTTGAATGGATTTATTTTCATGTTTATTCTAAATAAAAGTTGCTTTTATATTTAACTCGGCAGTCAAACATTTACATTCTTTGTCTTATAGAGAGGCAAGCCATGTAGAATGAACTACAGCTTCCACAAAGTCTATTTTTTCCACCTCTCAGCATATAAAAGATACTCAACATATATTGGACAAATATTTTAATGAATTACTATTAATAAATATTATTATAAATATTAATCTATTAATTATTGTATTAATTGTGATTGTTAATTATTATTCAGCATTATTTGCTTTGGACACTCCATTCTATATATAAAATAATATTATGGAAGTCAATAACTACTAAAACAATTGTGTGTGTGTGTGTGTGTGTGTGTATGTGTGTGTGTGTGTGTGTGTGTGTGTGTGTTTTCCTGATATCAATGTTTCACAATGTTGCTTTGTTTTTAAAAAATTACTTAAAACTTGGGTTAAAGCTGAAGTAACCACATTAGGAGATATAAAGGGAACAGAAAATAGAGAAAATATTCAAGTGCATTTTGCTTAATCAGGTTATAGAGGTAAGGCTAAAGTGACTAGATTTTATTACCAGGCTATTCACCAACAGTTAACTTACTTTTTTTTTAAGTAATATAATAGGTATAAAAAAATAACAAAAAAATTTTCATGGTTTAGTGAAGCCTAAATTACTGTTTTAAAAGTTCTTTAAGTAAACAAAAGGAATAGTAAAAGAGAAGCTTCTTATATAAATTTAAAATGGACTTCCTTTTTTTTTTCCCCCAAGCCTTGTTCTTGATTACCTCCTGGCACTTTATTCCAGTCAGTTTTAATGTGTTTGCCTTATTGTTGGCCTTATGATCTTGTTATTTCTCATTGTAAAAAGGAATGTACAATGGTCCTTATGTAAGGAAGCAGTCTTACTCCAGGATACCTCCATGGTCTTGGTAGGGGGAAGAGGTGACAGAAAAGAAGCCCTGATGGGAATTATTACCCAGATAGGCATGGTCAAAATAATTCCAGTCTTTGCTACAGTATATTCATAAGACACAGAACACAAATTGGGGTAAAAATGATCCAGAAATGCTGTACACAGAATTATGTATAATAGAAGCTTCAATCCACAGGAGAGAGTAATTTGCCTTAAATCAGCTGGTCTAAGACCAGGTAGAACCTTTATTTCATGAAAGGGGGATTCAAAAAGTATAAGAAAGAGAATTCAGCTTCTCTAATAACTGACACTTTTCTAAATACAGTAAGTCCCTAACATATGAACAAGTTCCATTCGAGAGTGCATTCATTAGTAGGATTTGTTTCTAAATCCAACAAAGTTAGCCTAGGTACCCAACTAGCACAATCGGTTATATAGTATTGTACTATAATAGGGCTATAATATTTTTCTCAAATAATACAGTAAAAAAATAAGGGTAAAGAAAACTTTTTTGTTTTTAATCTTACAGTACAGTGCTTTAAAAGTACAATGGTATCGTAATAGTACAGTACAACATCGAGCATATGGAGGCTGACAAGTTTACAGGCAAGAAGAGACTGATGGGAGGAAGGAGAGGAACTAACCTATGTGACTGGACATGCAACCCACGTTCACATCTATGAAAGTTTGCAACTTGAAAGTTTGTATGTAAAAGTCTTACTGTGCCTAATATTTCAGGGAATTGGATCCACAAGGTCAGTGATCTCATGTTTGTCTATATTCCCAGTTATTGGAATTAATTAATAAACATTCATTATATTTAATTAACAAGCAATGATTAAAGAGATAACTCTGAACAACTGATTTTGTTTATAAAAATTCTAATCATAGAATTGTGTTTATATATTTCTGATAAATTAATTGAAATAACAAATCTTAAAACCTCTGGTCAAATACCTACACCAAAATAAGTATGCAATGTGTGTTTCAGAGACTAAGGATGAGTACTTAAAATGTTTTTAAAATTCTTCAGTAACAAAAATCTATTGACACAGTGACTACCAAGTGAACTGAAATATAAATAAAGTCAAGAGGAAGCATATTTTTTGATTCCCAATAATTATAAATAGACCTATTTTTATATGACTACACAGAATATTTTGACATAATTGAACTTGTCTTTCTCTTTCTTTCTCGTTCACTTTTTCTTTTTTCTTTCTTTGTCTCTTTCTTTCTACAACATTGTCTGATACTGATATACTATAGTCACCATTAACTAATTGTCAAAATCTATACTGAAAAATAAGAGAAAACAAAATAAAAGAGATAAGATATTGGAAGTCCTAGTTAGATAAAGAAAATTAAAATAGGAATCCTACTTAAGAAACTTTGAGGTAGAATATTTATATCATAAATGAATAATAGGGACAAACCTAATGAACATTGGAGATGATATTTTGTTTGAATGCCAATTATCGTCAATAGTTTTAACTGGTGGATAAATTAAAGTTTATTAAAGCAAGCTTAAGTCAGTGTTTTAAAGTGAACAAGTGACTTGCTAGGAGGTGTCCCAGTGATCTCATAGGAGCCACATCAATATGTTCACCTACCACAAAGGATCCATATATAGATCCTGAAACAAACTCTTGTTCCAACACTAGCCCTATTGACCAAGGTCTTGAAGGCAGACCATTCTGCCCAGGGACTAGGCATGATGTATACCTAACCAAGTCTCTGGTAATACACTTTATAATCACAGACCCCACTATGAACCCAAAAGCAGCCAGATGACCCAGCTCTAATCCCATTTGACTTAAATCCTGCAGGTAATCCCATCAATTTAGGCAAACAGGAAAATGTCTTTTTTTGCTAAAACTAGTCTGTGAAGAGTGAAAGAAGTTTCTGCTCCTCAAATAAACAGACACCAATGCAAGACTAAATAGATCATAAAGAATTAGGCAAACTAATAAGTCTCCAGTAACCTATCTCAAATAAACAAAGATCTTCAAATTGTTTCACAAAGAATTCAAATTAGTCATCTTAAAGAAGCTTAATGAGATGAAAGAAAATACAGACAAACAAAATTATAAAAACAATGTATGAACAAAATGGGGAGTTTAATAAAGAAACAGAAACCATATAAAAACCTCAAAATCCTTGAGATAAAGAATTCAATGACAGAACTACAAAATTTAATAGCTCCAATAGTAGACTCAATTATTCAGAAGAAAGAATCAATGAACTCAAACACAGGTTATTTGGAATTAGCCAGTTAGAGGAACAAAAAGATAAAAGTGAAAATAGTGACGAAATCATACAGAACATATGGACAACAATTAAGTAAACAAATATATACATTATGGAGATTCTAGAAGAAGATAAAAAGAAAGAGCCACAATTTTACTTAAAGAAATAATATTTAAAAACCTCCCAAATCTTGGGATGGGTATAGACACTTTCCCTAGCGAAAAAAAAAAGACTCTAAGATAGATTAACCTAAATAAGTTATCCTGAAACACATTATAATCAAAGGGTAAAAATACAATTTTGAGAGCAGCAAAAGAATAGTAACTTGTCACATACAAAGAAATCTTTGTAAGTCTATCAATAGATTATCAGCAGAAAATTTGCATCCCAGAGAGAGTGGGATGTTATGTTCAAATAACTGAAGAGGAAGAAAAAAAAAAACCTGCCAAGACTATTATACCTGGCAAAACTGTCCTTCAAAAATGAAGGACAGATAAAGACATTTCCAGAAAAACAAAATCTGAGGGAGTTCATCACCCCTAAACTTGCTTTACAAGTAATATTAAATTAAGTTTTTTTATTTTATTTTAAATATGTGGGTACAATTCAGGATTAGGTACATAAGTGATCATTGAACAGGTAAAGTTTGGGCCTCCCATTGATCCTCACATCACCTGGTTTGGGATCACTTTTCCTTATTGATGTTATGTGCCCCCTTGCCCCTGGCAGTGTCCAGCTACTGCCAATCCCTTTTTTATAGTATTGTGATAAATATTCAGGATCCTCTTATGAGTGAGAACATGTAATTAAGTTCTTAAAGTTGAAATAAAAGAATGCTAAGTAGCAACATGAAACCATATGAACTTATAAAACTCACTTGTGAAGGTAAATATATAAACAAATTCAAAATACTCTAATATTGTAATGGTGGTGTGTAAATCACTTTTACCTGTAGTATAAAAGTAAAAAATTAACGTATGAACAACAACTATAACTAAAAGAAGTTAGAATGGACACATAATATAAAAATATCATATCAATAGCATAAAATATGTGGTTGGGGAGCAAAAATGTAGAGATTTTGTATGTGACTAAAGTTAAGTTGTTATCAATTTTAAACAGACTATTGTAACTATAATATTTTACGTAAGCCTTATGGTAACCACAAACTTAAAAAATACTCTAGTAGATACACAAAGATAAAGAGAAGGGAAATTAAAGCATACTACTACCAAAACAATCAACAAATCACTAAAGGAGACAGTAAAAGAGAAAGGAGCAAAGAAACTACAAAACAGAAGAAAATTACAATGGAAATAGAAAATCACTACCTATCACTGATTACTTTAAAAGGAAATGGATCAAGTTATTTAGTTAAAAGACATAGAATACTAGCAGATGTAAATAATCTCCAATGATATGCCCCTACAAGTGACACACTTTAGCTTTAAAGATACAAATGGTCTAAAAGTGAAGAAACAAAACAAGGTATCCTATGCAAATGGGAAATGAAAGATAGTAGGAATGGCCAGACTTACATCAGACAAAATAGACTTTTAGTTAAAATTTGTCACAAGAAACAAGTAAATTTATTATATAATAATAAAGGGAAAAAAATAATCAAGAGGATATAACAATTATAAATATATATGCATCTAACATTGAGCATCTAAATATTATAAAGCAAATATAAATTGATATAAAGGAAAATGAATAGCAATACAATAATAGCAGAGGACTTTAATATTGCACTTTAAACAGTGAATAGATTTTCCAGACATAAAACCAGCAAAGAAACAACAGACTTAAATAACACTATAGACCAAATAGACCAAACAGACATACAGAAAACGTCACATTCATAAGAAGCAGAATTCATTTTCTTCTCAATCATATGTAGAACATTCTCTAAGATAGATAATATATCTAGCTATAAAACAAGTCTTAACAAATCTAAGATTGAAATAATATCAGGTATCTTTTCTGACTACTATTGTTTGAAACTAAAAATAAACTAATTAAAGAAAATTTTTAAAATTTCTAAATATCGAGAAAGTAACAACACAATCTTGAACAGTCAATAAAGTCAAAGTAAGGCTCACAAGGGAAATAAGACAGTATCTTGAGACATATAAAAATGAAAACACAACCACCAAAACTAATGAAAATCAGCAAATGTAGTTCTAGGAGGGAAGTTTATAAAAATAAGTTTCTGTATTTAAAAAATCTCAAATAGTCAACCAAATTTTATACCTGAAGGACCTAGGATAAGAAGAACAAACTAAGTCCAAAGTTAAGAGAAGGGAAGAAATAATAAAAAACAGAACTTAAATAAATGAAATACAGACTAGAAAGACAACAAATATCAATGAAACTAAAAATTCGTTTTTTGAAAAGATAAAACTCACAAAAATAAACTCACAAAAATAAAAAAAGATGAACCAAGAAAAAAATAAAAAACACTCAAAAATTAAAAATGAAAGAGAAGATATTATCACTGATACCACAGAAATAAAGTACCATAGAGATCACTGCAAATAATTATACACCAAGAAATTGAATAACTTAGAATAAACAAATAAATCTCTAGAAATATATAACCTACCAAGACTGAATTATCAAGATGTAGAAAATCTGAATAGAACAGTAAAGGGTAAGGAGATTGAAGCAGTTAAAAAATAAAACAAAAACCTCCCAACAAAGCAGTTGATTTCAATAGTGAATTCTTCCAAGCATTTAATGCCAATCATTCTCAAACTTTTCAAAATGATTGAAGATGATGGAATACTTTCAAACTTAGTATAACAAGGTCAGCATTACCCTCATATCAGAGCCAGAAAAAAACTCTACAAGAAAAAAACAGTACAAGTCAATATCCCTGATAAACATAGATGCCAAAATCCTAAACAAAACTCTAACAAACCGAATTCAACAGCTCATTAAAGGGATAATGCCATGACCAAGTGGCACTATTGTTGGGATGCAAGGAAGGTTCAACATAAGCATATCAATAAATGTTAGTACACTATATTAACAAAATAAAGAATGAAAGTTATATATTATCTCAGTAGATTAAAAAAGTTTTAGCAGAATTCACCAACCCTTTATAATGAAAATGCTCAAAAAGTTAGATAAAGAAGAAATGTACTTCAACATAGGACCATATGACAAGCCCACAGCTAACATTATAAACACTGATGAAAAGTTTAAAGCTTTTTCTCTCAGAGCAGGAACAAGAAAAGGGGGTTGACTTTAACTGCTTCCATTTTACAAAATAATGGAAGTCCTACCAGAACAATTAGGCAAGAAAAAGATATAAAAGTCATCCAAATAGAAAAGTAAGAAGTGAAGTTGCCTTTATTTGCAGGTGACATGATCTTCTATATAGGAAACCCTAAAGACACCACAAAAAACTCCATTAGAACTAACAAACAAATTCATCAAGTTGCAGGACAGAAATCAGCTTACAAAAATTCGTTATGTTTTGACACACTAAGAACAAATTACTCATAAAAGAAATATTTGAAATTCCATTTATATAGCATCAAAAAGAATAAAATATTTAGGAAGAAATTTAAGCAAGGAAGTAAAAGATAAGTACAACTAAAATATAAGACATTGATGAAAGAAATTGAAGAATACAGAAGTAAATGGAAAATTATCCTGTGTTCATGGCACTGGAAGAGTAATGTTGTTAAAATATTCATGCTACACAAAGTAATCTACAGATTAAATACACTTTTTATCAAAATTCCAGTGGTTTATGATGCTAGCTGTGGGCTTGAAACAAAAATTCAAGTGGTGGTTTTCAGAAGTAAAAAACAAAACTCTTTTTAGTTCTTTGATCCATTTAGAGTTGATTTTTGTGTATGGTGATAGATAGGGATCTTGTTTTAATCTTCTGTATGTGGTCAACCAGTTTTCCCAGCACCATTCACTGAATAGATTCTCCTCTCTCCAGTTGTTGGTGGTGGAGGCTTTGCTGAAGAGGAGTTGGTTGAGAAATTTAAGTTTTGTTTCTGGAATCTCAATTCTCTTCCATTGGTCTATATGCCTGTTCTTGTACCAATATCAGGTTGTTTTGATTATTGTAGTTTTATAATAGAGTTTAAAGTCTGGGAGTGTGCTACATCCTGCTCTGCTTTTTTTTACTGAGGATTGTTTTGCAATTCATGGTCATTTATGTTTCCATATGAATTCCAGTATTATTATTTCCAGGTCTGAGAAGAATGCTGTTGGCAATTTGATGGGTATTACAGTAAATCTGTAGATTGTCTTGGGTAGGATAGACTTCTTAACAATATTGATTCTTCCAATTCATAAGCATGGAATATTTGTCTATTTGTTTGTGTAATCTTTGATCTCTTTGAGCAGAGTTTTGTAGTTTTCATTGCAAAGGTCTTTCTGGTTAGGAAGATGCCAAAGTATTTGAATTTTTTTTCTGGCTATTGTGAATGGGATTGTGCTTTTTATTTGTGTTTCTTTTTGCTTGTTGTTGGTGTATAGAAATGTGACTGTCTTTTGCACATTGATTTTCTACCCTGAGAGTTTGCCAAAGTCCTTTACTAGTACAAGGAGGTTTTGACAGATTCTCTTAGGTTTTTGAGGTATAGAATCATGTCGTCTGCAAAGAGGAATAACTTGACTTCCTTTTTTCCTATTTGACTACTACTGATTCCCTTGTCTTGTCTGATTGCTCTAGCTAGGACTTCCAAAACTATGTTAAAAAGGAGGGGTGAGAGTGGGCATCCTTGTCTTGTTCCCGTTTTCAGAAGAAATGGTTCCAATTTCTGTCTGTTTAGCAGTATGTTGGTTGTGGGTTTTGTGTAGATGGCTCTTACTATTTTGAGGTATGTTCCACCTATTCCTAGGTGTCCAAAGGTTTTTATCAAGAAGGTGTTCTAGATTTTATCAAAAACTTTTTCTGCATCTAATAGTATAATCATGTAGTTTTTGTTTTTACATCTTTTGATGTATTTAATTATGTTTATGGTCTTATGAATGTTGAACCAGCCTTGCATCCTGTGGATGAAACCTACTTGGTCGTGATGGACGATTTTTGAGATGTGTTGTTGAATCCAGTTTGCTAGGGTCTTGTTGAGAATTTTAGCATCTATGTTCATCAAGAATATTGGCCTGTAGTTCTCTTTCTTTGTTGGGTCTTTACCTGGCTTGGGTATCAATATGGTGTTAGCTTCATAAAATCATTTGGGGAGAGTTCCATCTTTCTCAATCACCTGGAATACTTTCAGTAAGATTGGTATCAGTTCCTCCTTGTATGTTTTGTAGAATTCTGCTGGAAAGTCATCTGGTCCAGGACTTTTTTTGTTGGTAGTTTTCTTATGACACAATTTCTTAGATTGTTATTTGTCTATTTAAGGTCTCGATTTCTTCTTGTTTCAACCTAGGGAGGTTGTGTGATGTCAGAAAGTCCTCCATTTCCTTTAGGTTTTCAAATTTGTTTCCATACAAGTGTACATAGTAGTCTCTGATAATCTTTTGTATTTCTTCAGGGTCAGATGTGACTTTGTGTTTCTGATTATGTTTATTTGGGCTTTTTCTCTCTTTTTCTTGGTCAGTCTAGCTGGGACACCATCAATCTTGTTTATCCTTTCAAAGAACCAACTTTTTGTTGAATTGATTTTTTGTATTATATTTTCATCTTCTATGTCCTGAATTTGGGCTTTTATTTTGGTGATCTGGATTCTTCTGCTGAAGTTAAGGTTTTGATGGTTTTGCTTTTCCAACTTCCTTAGGTGACTTGTTAGGCTGTTAACTTGTAACCTTTCCATTTTCTTCATGTGCATTTGTAGCAATATGAATTCCTCTCTTATTATTGCTTTCATGGTATCCTAGAGATTTTGGTAAGATGTTTCTTCATTTTCATTTGTTTTCAGGTATCTTTTAATCTCTGTTTTGATTTCCATGTTGACCCAGGAGTTGCTTAGCATCATGATGTTTAGTGTCTATGTCTTCGTGGGTTTTGGGGAAACTTTGTTGGTGTTGATATTTATTTTTATTCCATTGTGATCTCAGAAGGTGCATGGCAAAAGTTTAATCTTATGAAATTTGATTCTGCTTGATTTATGACCCAGGATGTGGTTGATCTTAGACTACATTCTAGGCAGTGATGAGTAGAATGTATATTCTATGGTCATTGGGTGGAGTGTTCTGTAGGTATTAATTAAGTCCATTTGGTCAAGAGTCACACTGAGGTTCCAGATTTTCTTGCCAATTTTTTTGTCTTGATGATCTGTCTAGAGTTGTGAGTGGGTATTTAAGTCCCCAGCTATGACAGTGTTAGAGTCAATATCTTTTTTAGGTTTGCCTTGAAGCTGTTTTATGAAAGTTGGTGCTCCTATGTTGGGTGCATATATGTTTAGGATGGATATTTCTTGTTCATTATGTAGTGAACTTCTTTATATTTTAAATTTTTGATAGCTTAAAGGGTATTTTGTCTGATATTAAGATTGCAACTTCAGCTTTCTTTTGTGTTCTGTTCACCTGAAATTTTGCTTCCCATCCTCTTACTTTGAGTCTGTGAGTGTACTTTCTGGTGCGATGAGTCTCTTAGAGACAATGTATTGTTGCCTCATGATACTTTAAGCATTTTGCCATTCTATGTCTTTTCAGTGGCACATTTAGTCCATTCACATTCAGGCTAATTACTGAAATATGAGAGTTTATCCTTGTCATAAGGTCTTATAGAGTTGTTGTTGTTCCTATTTGTTTGTTGTCTATCTTTTGTTTTTTGGGTTGATTCATATGTGTTTTCAATCTTTTTTCTGCACTCTTGTGAAGAACGTTGTCATTCTTTCTTCCCTTTCTTCTATGTTTAATACTTTCTTAAGTGTTTCTTGTTGAGCTGATCTAGAGGCAGCATAAGTTCTTAGGAATTGAATGTCTGGGAAAGATTTTAATTATACTTCACCATTGAAGTTTAGCTTAGCTGGGTAGGTTATTCTTGGTTGAAATTGATTATCTTTGAGAACTTTGTAGATTGGGCTCCAAGCTCTCCTAGCCTGAAATTTTTATGTAGATAAATCTGCTGCTATTCTAATTGGTCTTCCCTAGTAGGTAGGTTGACCTTTTTCTCTAGCTGCCTTTTGGATTTTTTTCTTTTATATCTATTTTGCTTAGGCAAATTACTATGTGTCTAGAAGTTGGTCTTCTCATTTATTGTCTTGCAGGAGTTCTCGAATCTCTTGCATTTGTATTTTCACATCACTGATGAGATGAGGGAAGTTTTCTTAAATAATTTTATGGAATGTTTGTTCCAGGGTGGTCTCTGTCTCTCTTTCTGCCTCAGGAAGTCCAATGACTCTTAGGTTCAGTCTCTTGAAATAATCACTCATCTCTTGAAGGTTTTGTTCTGTCTTTTTAAACTTCTTTTCTATGCTTTTGACAGTTTGGGTTAGTTCTATATTTTGGTCCTCAAGTTTGGAGATTCTTTCTTCTGCTTGGCTAATTTTGCTTTCCAAACTTATCAGTTTGCTATTTATTTCAATCACAGTATTTTTTTACTGCTGTTATCTCAATTATCAACTCCTCCCTATTTTTCTCTTGTTTCTCCTCAGTTCTTTTTATTCTGTCTATTATATCTTGATGTCTGGGTTTGTAGTATGTGATCAGTCATTTTGGGGGCTCTTCATTGCTGTTTGTCATTGTCTGTCCTCCCAAGGGTCTTTCTTTATAAGACCCATATTCTTCTTTTGGGTTTTCTTCATTCAGGTAGATTTTCCTCCCCACTCTTTTTTATCCCCTCCCTCTTCTTTAATTCTGTTGTTGAGAGATGGCAGTGTTGCTTTTACTTCTATTTGCTCAATCTCCTATTCTTTCTTGAGTGGATCCTCCAGCTTTGTTCATTCTGAAGCTGGACTGTGGGTTGGGGGCTGTACTTTTTTGCAGTTTTGAGATTTAATTGAATGGGAAGCTGTGATTCAAAGTCTATCTGCAGATCCCAGTATCCACCAGCAGGTGTATGGGTATCCTGGAACCCACTCCCACTGCTTTGCAATCTGTCCATGCATTGGGGGTATAGGTTTGCTGCCTGAAAGCAAAATGAGGTAAGGAAAAAGAAAAGAATGGAACAAGGAAAGAGGAAGGGAAGAGGAAGGTGGAGAGAGAGAAGAATATGAGGGAAACGACAAACATACCAATGAACAAATGAAAAGAGACACAAAGTAAAGAATTTAAAAAACTAAAACAAAAAACAAACCAAAATTAACAGATCAAACAGACAAAGAATAAAAATAAGAAATAAAAATAAAAATAAGGAACCACACTTGCTCTGAGATCATTCCTCTAAGACCAATGTTCTTTCAGCTCTGATCTCTAGCTCTCATCACAGGCTGGCAGGGTTGCTCAAAGTTAGGGTCAGATGCCCCAGGTCTGCTGTGGAAGGAGGGTGGATCAGATCTGGACTCAGCTGGCTTGCTGCCTATCAAGTTTACCACTCAGATCTGACCTGTCTGTGTCTGATCCTGCATGGGGGAGGGGCTTCTGTCTCTACCAGTTTGATGCAATCACTAGGTCCCAAGTTGGAGGCTGGATGGATCTGGGTATAGCTGGGCAGGGCCAATGCAGATCTCTGCCTGTTCCTGAGACAGGGAAAATAACTGCAGTTGGCCTTTCCCCACCAGGCACATGCCTCCTCCTTTCGAGATAGCCAGGCACTGCTGCAGGTTACTGTGACACAGGGCAGCATGGGGTGGGGAAGTGCAGTCAGCAAGGGTAGCTAGAACTCTGCAGGGCCAGGAGCTGAGGGCTGGGGCAGGCCAGCAGCAGCCACCTGGTAAAAAGTTAGTCTTTATGGACACTTGCCTTTGCAGAGACTCTCACAGTCCAACCTGTCCCGCTACCATCTTGCTGGAAATCCTCTCAAGGGTTTTTATCAAGAAGGGAAGCTGAATTTTATCAAAAGCCTTTTCTTTGTCTAATGATATAATCATGTCATTCTTGTCTTTACATCTGCTAATGTACTGAATTACATTTCTGGTATTGCAAATATGGATCAAGCCCTGCATTCTGGGAATGAAGCCTACTTGGTTATGGTGGATGATTCTTGATGTGTTGTTGAATCTGATTTGTTAGAATCTTTTTGAGAATTTTGCATCTATGTTCATCAAAAAGATTGGCCTGTAATTATCTTTCCTTGTTGGGACTTTGCCAGGTTTGGGTATCAGTCTGATTTTAGCTTCATAAAATGATTTGGGGAGAGTTCCTACTTTCTTGACAAGTTGGACCTCATCAAACCAAAAAGCTTTTGCACAGCTAAAGAAACTATCAAGAGAGTGGGGAGACAACTCACAGAATGGGAAAAAATATTTGCTAATTGTGTTTCTGACAATGGTCTAACATCCAGGATCTACAAGGAACTCAAATAAGCCAAAAGGAAAAATTCAAAAAGCCCTATTAAAAAATGGGCAGAAGATATGAATAGATACTTCTCACAAGAAGACATACAAATAGCCAATAGATACATGAAAAAATGCTCTGCCTCACTAATCATCAGAGAAATGAAAATCAAAAATACACTTAGATACCTCCTTACCCCAGAAAGGCTGGCCATCATTAATAAATCAAAAAACAATAGATGCTGGTGCAGGTGCTGAGAAAAGGGAGCACTTCTATGTTGTTGGTGGGCGTGTAAATTAGTCCAAACTCTCGGAAAATTGTGTGGCGATATCTAAAGGAACTAGAAGATGACCTTCCATACAATCCAGCAAACCGCCTCCTGGGAATATAACCAGAGGAACACAAATCATTCTACAAAAAAAATCTGCACACACCTGTTTATTGCTGTATTATTCACAATAGCAAAAACATGGGACCAACTCTCCTGCTCATTAAAAGTAGACTGGATAAAAGAAATGTGGTACATATGCACCATAGAATATTGTGCAACCATAGAGAAGAACAAAATCATGAACTTCTCAGCAAATTGGATGGAGTTGGAGACAATCATTCTTAGCGATCTATCACAGAAACAAAAACACAAATACCACTTGTTCTTACTCATAAGTGGGACCTGAGCATTAATCATAATTGCATAAGGGAGGGATCAGCAGTCACTGGACACTGCCAGGGGAGAAAGAAAAGGGAGCCACATAACAACATCAGAGGGAAACCAAGAAAAGTGAGGAACAGTCAAAGTCCCAAACTTCACCTGCACATACATTACTTATGTACATAATCCTGACTTGAATCCTTTGTCTTTATAATAAAATAAAGTTAAAAATTAAAAGAGATCAGTCTCTTCACGAAATAGTGTTGAAAAAACTGGATATACATATGAAAAAATGAGACTGGATCTTTATGTTACACCATATAGAAAAGTTAATTCAAGATAGAGCAAAGATTTAAATATAAGAACTGAAACTGTAAAACTCCTAGAAGAAAACATGGAGGACAAGTCCCTTGGCATAGGTCTTTATGATGATTTGTTGAATTTGACACCAAAACCACATGTAACCAAACAAAAATAGTGAGACAACTACACTTCAACTGAAAAGCTTACAGATGGCAAAGGAGACAAAATTAAACTGAAAAGGCAACCTCTGGAATAAGAGAAAATATTTACAATCCATATATCTGATAAGGGGCTAATAATATATAAGAAATTTATACAACTTAATAACAAATAGCTTGATTAAAAGTGGGCAAAGAACCTAGTTAGATTTTTTTTCAAGAAGATTTACAAACAAATGGCCAACAAGTATATTAAAAACTGTTCAACATGACCAATTATCAGGGAAGTTCAAATAAAAACCAAATAAGATATCACCTGACATCTATTGGAGGTGGCTGTTATCAAAAAGACAAATGATAAACAGAGATAAATGTTATAGTTAATAGTACACTGTTTATATTTTATATATAAAATTTGTATGGCAATTTTGTGAAGGGAGGGATGTCTTAGTTGTTTACATATATCAAATCATCATTTTGTACACTTTAAATATATACATTTTTTACTTTTCAATTACACATCAAGTAAATAGAAAAAAGAAAGAAGTAAGGAAAATAAGAAATGCAAAATAACCCATTTAAAACTTGATTTCATAAAGACTATGAAAATTCTAAGTAAAGGAAGAAACTATTTCACTCAATATATATGACTTTGGGAGTAATGTTTAACTCATAATTGTTAGAAGGACTAAATAGAGAAGTGCTTATGAAGTCATACATACAAAGACTTCTCTCTTTTTTTATTCACTTAAGAAACATTTAGTTTGAACTATAGCTTCTAATTTGACATGATGGAAATATAATGAATCCAAATGTTCCTCATATCCTGTAGGCAAAATAAAATTATATAGAATTATTTTTATCCTTTACTAAACAATAACAAACTATAATTTTCATTTAAATTTGAGAGACAATCATTATAATAAAAACAACCATCTCTAAATTGAAAGCTGTGGGATTTTGGTTGATAATTCAGCAACTTAGATATAGTTATTAGGGTTTTTATGGCAAATATAAATGCAAATATTTTGTGCTAGCTTTCTAAAAGTTTGTTTTGATACTTTTTCATTTGGAAAAAATAAAAAGGTACAGGAATTTAAGCCTAAAATAATTCTTTGGACTAGAATCTGGAAACCAGATTTAGCTGCTAGGGAAAAAAGGAAAAAAGGAAAAAATGCTCCCTGTTGCCAGTTGAAATAGAAATGGTTATTAAAAAACAAAAAGCTGATTTTTGAAAATTTCCTTTCTTAATTAAACATTTGAATATGCCTGAAACCAAACTTCCAAGTCTTGAAGTCTTTAAATCTGCATTTGTTATTGCATATTGCACATCGTTCCTAGAGATAAATAGTTTGGCTATCTTTTCATGCCAATGAAAATATTTTTCTTCAACAATTCTTTAGTAGTGTACATTTTTCAAGCTTCTCTTTAAAATATGTCCTTTATGTCCTGAGGTACATGAATAAAACTTTGTGTTAAAAATTATGCATCTTTTATCAATGTGAATGTTGTGAGAGCCCATATATTTTCATGATGATAATATTTTGCCAAAAATGTCAGATGATGTCTTATTATACAGATCAAGTATAATTAAAAATTTTTGTTTGGTCTTAATTTTTTCTGTGTTGTTACATTTCAATTTAATAACCTGTACAAGTACAGCAGTAAGAAAATATTTGTTCTGAACAAGAATAATTCCATGTTCTGGAATGGAAAGACCATGTTAGCAGAGTTATCTTTGTTTAAACATAGTCTAGTATTTTATTGTAACAGTGATATGAAAGCTACCATTTTCTGTCTGATATACTTTTACAAATCTTTTTTCCCCCACTCTTACCTCTACAAATCAATTTAAAAAATGACTTTGAAAGATGAGAGATATAGTTAAATGTCTAGGAAATGTGAGACTTCAAAAATGTTTTTGCTTTAGAAATCACTTGATTACAAACTAATGTGGCTTAGAACTTAAACAGTCATATGAGAATGTCACTCTTACCCTAAAGAAAGATACATACAGTCTCTAAAAATTGTAACAAAAAGAGCTTATCAGACGTCACAAGTCAAGCAAGTGATTTGAATTTTAAAGCATGACAAGCTCCTCAAAGGGAAAGTGAGACATATACACTATTTCATCTTAACAGAACAGGTGAATAAGTGGAGGCAACCATACAAGTATGAAGACAACTTACGATTTTAAACAGTTTCTTAAAGGTTAAGTGTCAATACACATGAGAGTTTAGAATTCTTGGGAACTCCAGATGCAAGAGTCTATACCCACTGCCAACCATCGCCCACAGCCCTCTACCAGGTGGATGGGAGAAAAGTTAGGGCTAAATCAAAACACTGAACAGAGTAGTGGTGCAATGAGCAAGACATACCAAGGTTGGGGTGTGAAACAGGGGTTGGGGTTGAAAACCAAGGTTGGGGTGTGAAACCTGTAGAAGCCCACCTTGGCCCAGACCCTATACGTTCCAAAGAGAGATGAACAGCTACTAGTCCCCAGGCTTGAAACCTCCCAGCACCACTAGGCTCTTCTGGGATACAAAGGTAAACCCTGCCCTTGGAGGAAGAGCAGGAAACTCACCCACTGCCAGACTTTGTAATGCTTTAAAAGAAATGACCACTACCATTGGGAGAGGGACAGAAAATACTCCTACCTCCAGTCCCAGGTAAAAGTCTACTCCTTGGGGAAGAGAGATATTGTGATATAAAAAGAAACATTTATTTGGTCTTTGATCTGTTTCTGGCACCCTTGTAATTTTTCAAGTGACAGGGGAGCTGGATGCATTTTTGTTCTAAAGTTTGGTCTTTGACCCTGGTCCCTGGCATAGAGTTCTTAACTGCCTTGGAATTTTCTTAGTGATAAGAATGTCTCTTGTTCTACTAAGGCAACTCTTGGTGAGCTCCTAGTTGGAAGGTGGTCACGAGAAAGACCCAACCAAGATTAGAAGCTTGGAACTTTCAGCTCCCTTACTCCCACTCTTCAGAGAGAGTGAAGAGTAGGTGTAAATGCAGTTAGTAATCAATCATGCCTATGTGATGAAACTTCCATAAAAATTCCTGAGCTAGGGAATTCAAAGAGCTTGTGTTGCTGAACAGGTAGAAGTGCTAGGAGGGTGGCATGCTGAAGACCTGAAAGCATCACAGTCATTCACGCATATCTTGTGCTATGTATCTCTTTATCTGGCTGATCATCTGTATCTTTTACAATAAAGGCCAGTAAAGTGTTACACTGAGTTCTGTGAGCCACTCTAGTATATTAATGGAACTCAAGAAGCAGTTATGGGAACCCCTGATTTGTAGCCAGTTGGTTAGAACAGTGATCCCAACCTTTTTGGCATCAGGAACTTATTTCATGCAAGACAATTTTTCCACAAATGGGGTGAGGGGTGGGAGGCGGAAGAGTGTGTGTGTGTGGGGGGGGGTGGTACGTTCAGTCAAATGTCACTGCTAATGTTTAATGTGTATTTGTAGCCACTCCCCAGCTATCACCACCACAGATCATCAGGCATTAGATTCTCATAAGGAGCATGCAACCTAGATCCCTCACATGTGCAATTCTCAATAGGTTTTGTGCTTCTATGAGAATCTAATGCTCCTTTGAGAAGACAGAAAGTGGAGCTCAGGCAGTAATGCAAGCCATGCGGAGTGGCTCTATATGCAGATGAAGCTTCACTTGTTTGCCTGCCAGCAGCTCACCTCCTGCTTTGCTGCCTGGTTCCTAACAGGCCACAGATGGAGGTTGAGGACCCCTGGGTTGGAAGAATAGGTCACTACTTGAGTCTTGTGATTGGTGTCTGAAATGAGAACAGTCTTTTGGGACTGAGCTTTACCTGTGAGATCTGACTCTAATTCCAGATTTAAAAGTATCAGAATTGAGTTAAAGTATAAACAACCAGTAGGTGTCCACTTGAAATTTGCTTGGTATGAGGGAAAAACCTGTATACATTTTGGTGACCAGAAGTGTTCTGTGTTTCAATGAACTGTGTGAAAGAAGAGAAAATGTTTTTCTCCTATAGAAAGGAAGGGGTAGAAGCTTCCCTTCATCCCATCAATCTGTTCTGACACTGGGTAAAACCACCTACAGGCACAAGAAACATACAAGTGCAAAGAATCTGGAACTGATAGGGCAGAAGTCTGCTGCTACTGGGACAGAAGTGGGAAAACTCATCTGCCCCAGACACCCAGATAATTCAGGGAAGAGTTCAGTTACCATGGTACTTTGATCCTGCACCAAGGATAAAAGAGTAGTTTTGATCACTGGTGGAGGGACAGGAACACTGAGAAAGTCCCACTCCCAGGTGTATAGCCCCAGGGCCTGCTTAAGAAGAAGACTAGACCAAGAGACCAAGAGAACTGAGAAAAATCTATCTGGCCAGTCTTATACAAAATAACAAGCACTAGTGAACTGCCACTGAGACAGGGACAAAATGGTGGAGACGCCTGCGGAACACAGATGGCAGTGACTACTTAAAGGTGAGGGTGAAGGAGGCACTTTGAGAAACCTGCTCTAGCACTGAGCACAAGGTGGCTTTAGTCCAACACTAGAGAAATTTGAAGCCCAGGGTCACCTATGGTGATGAAATCTACAAAAAACTCAGGCCCAGCTCAACTATGGACCGGGTTAACATAAAAACTGAAATCTGCTTTTTGAAAAACACTCCCAAAAAATAAAAAAGACAAATCACAGAGAGAAAACATTTTCTAAACATATCTGACTTAATAAAAAAAACTAACTAATTTCCAGAGTATATAAAGAGCTATCAGAGCATAACAATTAAAAAAAAACTCATTTAAAAAGAGAGAAAGACATGGACTTAGACACTTCATCAAAAAAAGAATTATAAATGGCCAATAAGCACATGAGAAAGTATGGAGCATCAACAAGGGAATTAAAGTTTCCACTATAATGAATTACCCTATATGCACTCATGAAAATGGCTAAAATTAACAAATGTGGGTAAGAATATGGAGCAGCTGAAACTCATATACCGTTAGTGAAAATGGGAAAGAATATAGCTGATTTTGGAAAAGTTTGACACTTTCGTAAAATGTTAAATATACATCTAATATGCAAGCCAGCCATTATAATTCTAGGTATTTAGCTATGGAGTATTAAAACATATATTCACACAAAGAATTGTATGTAGATCTTTATAATTTTCTCCATAATCGCCAAAACATAAAACAAACCAAATATCTATGGATCAATGAATGGATAACCAAATTGTGGTTTACTTATACAATGGAATACTACTAATGAATGAAGCTTTAGAGTTTTATACTAAGTAAAAGAAGTGAGACACAAAAATATTACATACTATATGATTCCAATCATAAAACTTTCCAGAAAGGGCAAACTACAGTATTGGAAAGATCAATGGTTTTCAGACATTGACGCAGAAGGGGGAATTCTCTGATGGAAATATTCTTTATCTTGGTTGTGGTAGTAGTTTCCATGGTGATGCGAATTTGTCAAAATATATTGGACTTAAAGTAGGTAAATTTTATTGAATGTAAATTGCACTTTTTAAAAAGATGGAGAAAGGATCCAGTTTAGGAGCATTTGATGCATACAAATATAAGAATCGATCATTAAAAACAAAAGACTCTTAACAAAGCAAAAAGGAGATGGGAAACAAAATTCAAAGGAAGTATTGGTTTTAGATAGGAAAAAGGACTAAATAGGAAGAAGAGTAGACTTCTCTTGCCACAAGGAGAAGGGGGTTAGGATGAGTGCAAATATAGGCACTCATGTATGTCTGTTTGATTGCAGCTGTGACGATTCCAGCTTCAAAATAATATGCTCTATGTTCTGATAGCATCTTATCCATGTGGCTAACGGGAATATCCTTTCATTGGAATTATTATTGTTATAGTTTGGTGAATCACTATACAAAGCATTTACAATGAGAAAATCATGGAACTCTCTACCAAGAGGGCTCACCAGTGGCTGCACCAGATAGGTTTAGTTAGGATAGCAAAAGCCATGCTGAACGTTTGAGTAGTAGAGTGAAATAGAAAATGCATGGCATTCAAAACCACCAGAAGAACTAGGGAAATTAGATCAGGAAAGTTACTTACAGAAGAGTTAGAAATGAAGAAATCACACAGAAGCCACCATGGATAATCATGGCTGACTGTAATACCAAATGAGTAACCCTCAGGAGAACTTTGAAACTGCTGGCACAGTCTCACTTCTATTGTCTGCCAGGCCCCATGTTTCGGCCTATAGCTGCTCCTGGTGAATAACGAATGGCTTCTCCCTCAGTTCCTGTCTCCCACTGGTGGAATCTAATTGGAATCCTGCTGGCGAAGTCTATTTTCCAATCTTTCATCTTCGGTAAGGCAGGGAAGTGTCTAGTGACTAAAATTGTGGAGATGATACTAAGATTTAAACAATATCTGACTATTGGCATTTTACCCAAAGCAGATTTCCATAGTATGTGGTTTGATTCTTTACTTTGTAGATCAACAAACTTAATCTTTCTAGTTTTCCAGAGTTGACTGGACTTGGGAGTTTAACTCAAAATATTCAGAATCATGACATGTTTTGCACAGCAGGTAGATTATTGTCAATAATAATGTATAGTATATTTCAAAATACGTAAGAGAGTAAATTTCAAGTGTGTCACCACAAAAAATGTTAAGTAAGTGAGATGAGGCATTTGTTAATTAGGGTGACTTAATATTTCCATATTGAACAGTATACATAGATCAAAACATCACATTATACTAATGATATAATTATGCTTTGTCAACTAAAATAGTATTAATACATTTTTTAGAAAAATATTCAGAATAGAGGTCATAAGTTAGGATGTCACATATAACTGGTACTTGAGCCATAGTAATAGAAACCAGACTTCTTATATCCAGGCTCTTGGCTAGGCAGCTTCTATGCTTATCTCATGTAATCCTCACATTAACTCTAGGAGATGAGAATAATCATATCTGTTTATTGATGAAGATGACCAGACTTGAGAACTTAAAGGACTTGCCAAAGTTCTGTTGAGGGATGAACTGGGAATTGAAGCAAAATCCTCAGCAATATTTATGTTCTACTACCTTGAAATATGTGTTTCCACATGATTAATACATTATTCATGATTATTTGGTTCTACATATAAAACAATATTATATGTCAGCCTGGAACCAGAACAGAGGAAACTGAATAATTCCAATGTAGATTTAAGCATCAGGCTCCATAATCCTTAATAAAAACAATGACTGACATTTACTTCTCACACATGCTATTCACTCATCTATGTACTTTGCATGCGTTAGCTCAGTTAATCCTTTTGAGGTAGATACCATTAGTATTGTTTAAAGATAAGAAAACTGAAGCACAGGAAGATTGAGTCACTGACCCAAGGTCACATATCTAGCAAATGATGGAACTGGGTTCAAAAACCAGGCAGTCTGGTTCCAGATGCCTTTCAAATCTGGCTTTAAAATTCTTTGTCTCAGACTAATTTAATGTTTTTAAATGCTGGTGAACTAATATTAAGACATAGTTCTAATTTCTCCTATGAATGTATTTCCAAGAAAGGCTACAAAAAAAAAGCCCTAAGAAATTTGTTGCTAGAAAATCTACCCTTAAAGAAGTTCTCTGAACAGAAAAGAAATGAGAACAAAAGGCTTGAACTTCAGAAAAAAATGGTAAACATAGGGGTAAATATAACAGACTATCTTACTCCTCATAAGTTTCTTAGATAATACTTGATTGTTGAAACAAAAATTATAGCACACGATGTGGTACTGAAAGTAAGTAGAGGAATATTTCATACAATTACATTTAAAAGTGGGAAGGAGTAAAAACACTTAAATGGAAGTAAGGCTTCTACCCTTCACTCAAAGAGGCAAATATTGTAATGCCTAGAGCAATCAGTAAGAAAACTATACAAGAAGATATACTCAAAATAAAATGGATGACTTGTGCCTTAAATAAACTATTTCAACAATTTTTAAAAAATCATCTATACTAATTTAAAACAGAATTGGACCACTGTTTTTGTTAAGCATTGGCCAGGCCATGTGTTCATTGAGCTACGACTGCCATGTTTTCCTAAGTTTTGGTCCACCTCCCCTATCTTGAGGAGGTGAATCTCCTCTCTCTCTCTTTCCAATTTACTTTCTAAATAAACTATATTTTCCAATGTAATAAATAAATAAAATAAAACCAGAATTGGCAGAGAGGATTAAAGAAAAGGATCTAAAATTATGCTGTCTATAAGAAACTCACTTCAAATATAACAATAGGTGGATCAGAAGTCTGAAAGTAAAAGGGTGTAAAAAGATGTCCCAAGCAAACTGTAATCAAAGTAAAAACTCATCAGGATAGGTCATACCATTAATTAGCTGTGTAAAATATAAATGCAGAAAGGTACTTGAAGAACTTTCATTATGAGCATAAAAGTATGGCATTGTAGTAAGTCTAAAATCTTCCTTTCTGATGTGGATCTCTTAAAGCCTTCATAGATTTATAATGATGAATAATTCAAGACAGTGATTCTCAAGCTTTGGTGTGCATCTAAATTACCTGAAGGGCTTATTAAAACACAGATTGCTGGGCCTCAGTCCTAGAATTTCTGATTCAGTAGGCCTGAAATGGGTCATGAGAAATTGAATCTTGAACAACTGTCCAATTGAGAACTACCTCTACCTTACCACACATGGGGCCATGATTGGACAATAGCTTTAATTTATTTTTAATTTTAAAGATGTGCAGTACAATTCAGGATTAGGTACATAAGTGGTCATCGTACAGGTGAAGTTTGGGCTAATTATAATTCATTACCAGACATTGGAAAGTTTCCTATATCTCAATTATATCGACACTTAAAACTTTTTCTCATGATGCTGCCTAACAATGGATTATTCCACACATTATTTCAACAAATATACTTTAAGCAACTGGACATATCAAAATAAGTTAGTTCAAACACAGAGGCAATACAAACAGAATAACTTTTTTAAAAAAACCAACTACAGTCTGGTTACATATGCTTAATACCACAATATTGCAAAAAAAAATCCAAAATGTTACCAAATAAAACTGATAGAAGGAAATCTAGAAACCAATGTACAAAGTTAAAATGAGATTAACATGTCCTTAGACTTTGGACGATAAGAAAGATGGTAATCCTAGCACCTTGGGAGGCCAAGGCAAGTGAATTGCCTGAGCCCGGGTAACTTGGAGAGAGAGAGCTCATCTCTATAAGAAATCAAAAATTAGCCAGGCATGATAGAGCATACCTGCAGTTCTGGTTACTTGGAGAGCTGAGGCAGGAGGATCGCCGGAGCCCAGGAGGTCAAAACTGATGCTGGGGTGGCCGTGAGACTGCCATTGCACTCCAGTCTGGGCAACACAGTGAGACTCCAACTCAAAGATAAAAAAAAAATAAAACAGATGGAAACACATAATTTGGTCAGTCACTAAGGTCTGTGTTCCAAAAACATCTGTAAACCAAACTGCCACAGATAATATATCCAGCTTTTTTGTTAATAACTACATTGAATCATTAAGCAAGAAGTTAGTGTTACCATCATATTTCTCAGTCTAACTCCAGAATGCCTTGAAAATAATTTAAACTGGTTTGGTGTGGAATGAGAGCAATGAATAAGATTGGTATATAAGTCTCATGTCAGAAAGTCAAAAATATCCACGTAGTTCATATGCTAAAGCATCATTTCAGTCATAGAACTAGGGTAATGAGCCTCTACTTCTGAAGACACTCAAAGAAGGACCAACCAACATGTTAAAATAAGACTAAGAGAAAATAAATAGAACTTCAGATGGCACTAGGCTATAAAAACAGTAAGTATAATGAAAAATGGAAGAAAATTTTTAAAAAATCATTTAAATGTTACTATTTTGAGGCAATATGCACATATAAAAGATTGTCAAAACATAAATTTTGAATGGTGAGAACTTGGTATAAACAATAACTAAAAATAATGATTCTGCTTTTAATTGTAGTCACTTTAGTTGGCCTTTTCGAGGTTCAAATTACTACAATATTTCCAGCACATTCTTTCCAAAAGTTTCTCAATTCTACTAGAATTTTTTTTTTTGACATGAGATTTTATCTCATTGTTTTCTTATTCAGAAAACTAACAAAACCTTTTTCTTTTTTTTAAGAGACAAGGTTTCTGATGCCCAGACTGGAGTGCAGTGGTACATTCATAGCTCATTGAAACTTCAGATTCATGGCTCAAGTGATCCTTCCACCTCAGCCTTCCAAGTAGCTGGGACAACAGGCAAGTACCACCACATCCAGCTATTTTTTAAATTTTTAAAATTCTTTGTAAAGTCAGGATCTCAGTATGTTGCCCAGGCTAGTCTTAAACTCCTGGCCTCAAGCTATTTTCCCATCTTGGCTTCCCAAAGCCCTGGGATAACAGGCATGAGCCTTCCTACCCAGTCACTTTTTTTTCAGTATAGTAAAAACTTTCCTACAGACAGGAAGAGGAAACAGAGGACTACAAAACTTTTGATTCTTCATGACTCCAACTGATCTTAGATAAGTCAATTTGAGTTAAAAGTATCTGTCTACTTATATGTAAACATAAAGTAAAAGGAAATTCTAAAAGCATGCTCAGATTCCATTTGGACAATGACCTCTATGCCAGAAAATATATATTTCTTGAAAGTAGACCTATTGTCCAATTTTCTTGTACATGGGACCATAGCTATAACATTATAGAATTATAAAAGTCTTTATATGATTGCTGATGCATCTCTGTAATTAATTTCATAGTATTGTGAATTTTTTTTGAAAGAGCAAGGATATCTAGTGTACTATTTTTGATGTTTAATTTATAGGTGTATTTTTATTCTCTTTTCAAAAATGAAGATCTCTGGCCAAGAATTTGGCAACATCTAATAAGAGAAAAAAATTTAACAAATACTTTCCATGGCTTTTCCTCCCATATATTATTAAGTAACCAGTGTTATGTGGCTTGCTGGTAACTACAGGGCGATTTATTCTCAGAAGACATGTATTTTAGGTACCTTTACTTCACCAAATATTTAAATGGCTTAGGCAAACCATTCATTAAAAGAAAATTATTCTGAGTGGCTAAGTGACAGACATTGGGAATACTACAATAAAAAACAAAGTCTGTCCTTGAGTTGCTTACTGCTTGGTAAGCAAAACAATTAAAGTAGTTAAATACCAGATAAGGTTAATTATAGCATCTATAGGTATCTCAAGCAAGATCACTAAATCTTGGTAAATCATGGGAGGCTACCTAAGGAACTGATCTCTGACTTGGCATACAAAGACAAACTCTGTGTCTTCAATTGGGATGTTTGGAAACAGACTTTGTGTTGGAGAGCTATGTGAAAAGATATTGATGAGTATAGGCAAAAGAATATTTGAAAGTAGCATCAGTGTATCCACTACTAGAGCGTGTGTGTTGGAGGTGGTAAATGAGGAAAGTATAAGCATGGTAGGCAAATAGAAGAAAAAGAACCTGCAGAGAGATGTGTACATGTTTGTTCAGAAATTTGCAAGTGTTTCAGTGTGGTGGAACTACAAAATATGGTAAGAGATGGAGTGTGAATTTAGAGGAGTTAGTAACCAGGTATTGAAAAATCATAGATGTCAAGGAAAGAACTTTAGAATTTATCCAGAAGGCTTAAGTAGGAAAATGGAAGGTTTGAGCAAGGGGAAATGGCAAACTCCAATTTGCGTCCCAACCTAAATGTGTTGATAGAGATAATGGAAAAGAGAGGAAAGTCTTGAAAGCTAAAAGGGAAAAGTGATAGGTTTGTTGATTAATTAGATGTGGAGACTGAGAGACCAAAAAAACCAAGGGTGACTTCTTAGTTTCTGACTTTGATAACAGTGACAATGACATATGATATTTACAGAGATGAAAATTCAGAAGGAAAAATTTATGAAATCCTGAAGATATTCAATACAGAGTTGGATATGAAATCTTTATACTAAGGAGAAGGATATGGGTGAGCAATTTATAAACAGAATGGTAACAATTAGAATAGATGAACACAATTAGGAATGATGTTAAAAAAAAAAAAGAAAGTGATACTATCCTTTAAGGTTGCACTAAATAAAAATAATATGGAGATTATAAAGAAATGATCAGTTTCTTAATTTGTAAAAGAATTTGTCAGAAGTGTCATACTCTACCCTTCCTATGTTCTATTTGAGATGCAAGTAAATTTTCTTATAAGAAAATGCGTTTTTTCCTTATGGCGCATTTGAGTTCCTTGTAGATCCTAGAAGTTAGGCCTTTGTCAGATATACAGTTGACAAATATTTTTTCCCATTCTATGGGCTGTCTCCCTGCTCTCTTGATGGTTTGCAGAAGCTTGTCAATTTGATGTGGTACCACTTGTCTATCTTATTTCTTATGGTATGGGTATTTAGGGTTCTGATCAGGAATTGGTTGCCAGTTCCAATTTCCATAAGGGTGTCTCCTGTGTTTTCTAAGATTCTTGTAATCTGAGGTTTTACGTTTAGGTCTTTGATCCATTTAGAGTTAATTTGGGGGTATGGTGATAAGTAGGGGTCCTGTTTCAATCTTTTGCATGTGGTCAGCCAGTTTTCCCAGCACCATTTATTAAATAGGCTCTCCTCTCCCCAGTGGTTGTTGTTGGAGGCTTTGTCAAAGAAGAGTTGCTTGAGAAATTGAGACTTTGCTTCCGGAATCTCTATCCTGTAAACAATCAACAGCAAATGCGGACGAGAATGCGGAGAAAAAGGAACGCTTCTACACTGCTGGTAGGAATGCAAACTACTGGAAGACAGTGTGGCAATTTCTGAAAGAACTAGAAATTGACCTTCCATATGACCCAACAATTCCCCTATTGGGAATATACCCGGAGGAACTCGAATCATTCTACAAAAAAGATACCAGCACATGTATGTTTGTTGCAACTCTACTCACAATAGCAAAAACATGGAACCAACCATGCTGCCCATTGAAGCTGGACTGAATTTTTTAAAATGTAGTACATATACACAATGGAATATTTTGCAGCTATAAAGAAGGACAAACATATGGACGTCGCAGCAACTTGGACGGATTTAGAGTTGATCATACTCAGTGATCTATCACAGAAACAAAGAACAGAGTACCATATGTTCTCACTCATAAGTAGACCTTGAACAATTGCCAGAATACTATAAGAAAGGGATTAGCAGTAGTGGGAAACTGCCAGGGAGGAGGAATGGGATTGGCAGTTGAGGGAAACTGCTAGGGGATGGAGGGTCACACGTCGTCAACAAGGGTACCTGCATAATCAATCTGAATTGTACCCCACATCTTAAAATAAAAATTGAAAAAAAAGAAAATGCTTTGGGAAAAAAGAAATTATTAGATAAAAATAAAACTTTATTATGTTATTTAAATAACTACTTAATATATATACTTCTTATACCATTCCTTCTTAGTTTCATGTTTCTTTTTCTGCTTCAATAATAATCTCAAGTGTATCCCAAGATTCATTCCTGTTTCACTTTTCTTTTTCTTAAGTTCCATCTCTTGGCATACCTCTACTACTCTCAAGATTTTAACTGCCATCTGTGTGCTCAGAGTGGAAACACTGTGTTTCCAGCTCTGACATATAATCTGAGACTCTGAGTCACATCCTGATCTGGCTAAACAATATAGTAGCTAGTGTGTCCTCAAAACCCAAATTTAGTTTGTCATCTCTCTCAACACTGTTTTCCTGATATTCTTGAACACAGTTAGGAGCACTATCGGTTATGCAGTTATCAAAACTGGAAACCTTTTCAAGCTCCATAGCCAACCAGTCACCACATCCTTATAATTTTATCTCTTTTTACAATCTATTATCTTAATCACTGCCTCATCAACTCTTTCTGGATTATACATTGCCTACTTAATTTTGCCCTCTTTAAGCTCATCCTATTCCCTACAACCAGGATAGTTTAACAAGCAAATCATACCATATGGCAGCTTAAAACCTAATATGGCTTCCATTTCTAAAGGTGGTTAGCAAGATCTTTAGCAAGTTGTACAATCTTTAGCACCTTCTTCCTGCCTCCCTGGTTTCAGCTTTTACAACTTCTTTCCTCCAGAGGCTCAGATTATTGAACTATAATTCCTTGCATGAAATTTGCAATTCACATGTCTTTGTATTCATGAATATTAATCTTTTTGCTTGTACTTTTCTTCCCACTCTTTCTCTGGCTAAAACTAGACTTCTTCAAAGCTCAACCTAAGCATTCCTTCTTTAAGAGGGCATTTCCTGAACTCACATCTTAGTTTAAATTCTGAGCCTCTTCTTTGAGCTGCGTAGTGCTCTCTATTAACACTTCACTGACATTATTGGCACATATGTGTTTATATATGTTTTTATCCTTCTAGATTGTCAACTCCTCAAACATAGGGAGAAACATTGCCTAAATCATATTGCAGCTTTCATGTAGTTCCTGGAACACACTAAATGTTTCAGGCATATGCGTTGAGCTAAACTGAATAGAATAAATAATAATAATGTTACAGTAACTGCTACTTCCATGACTCTTGTGCCATTCCACGTTGTCCTTTGGTCTTCATCTATTGTTCCTATAGCAGACTATTGAGATTGAGAGAGGAGATTAGAGAAGGGCAAGATGTAAATTGAAATTAAATAGGACATTTTTCTCTGGATTTTATTTTCCATTTAAAGCCTATTAGCCATTGTTATACACTTACTTTCTAAAGCAGCAAGATTAACTAAATGATGAATAATGTCAGGATGACATTAGAGAGGAACTAAATTCTGGCAATGTGGCAAGGCCTTGGAGTGACATTTTTACTATTTCTGGCTCTGATTCCAACTTGTTCAATGATCTGGATCAATTTCCTTACTCTCTCCATTTGCTTGCATTTCCTGTACAATAAAAGATCCTATGAGTACTAGCATGAGGCTCATGGGAATCCCTATTTGAAAGGCAGTACAGAACTGTTCTTATTCACATGTTTTTTAAAGTGAAGGACTTGGATATCAGCAAAAAGAAAGGCATCCTCCCAAGAGTGTAAAACTAAGGAGCAATGAATACTTTAAATCAGGTTAGGTGAAAAATTGTAAAGCTTTTTCAGTTTTTCAGTATTATTAATGAATGTATTGACCTAAAGTAACAAAGATCAGTTTGAAACAAGGAAGCTTTATTTTCCAGTCATTTAAGGCAGGTCAATCTGTATGACCACCCCACAAACTAACAAAATATGTTTCTGTGTAGAAGCATGTATCCTGCTTTTATGTTTATACAGCAATGTACATTAAACTTGCTTAAAAATGATTTGAACCATGACAAGTTGTTCACATTTACTACTACTTAATTACACACTTCCTGTTACATAAATAATTGAATAAGTAAAATCAACTTTGACAAGATATAGAGAAAGAGCAGGGCAAAATGATAAGTATTTTGAATATAAAACTTTAAGGAATTTTATTATAAGTTATTATGATATAAATGGTAAAGCAAGTATTCCATATTACTTCTTACATCAATTTTATAAACTAATATTTATAGGATCTTAAAGGATTTTTTTGTTGAAATCAAAGGAGAGTATCATTCAGTTTTCAAAATAAACTATAATTTGTTAGAAAATATACTGATTGTGATCGAAAACTTTAATCAGGGGAAGCTTAAGATGGCGACTGACAGGTCAGATTGTAAGAGACTCCATGGAGGCAAGTGTTCATTAGGACTCTCTGAGTGAGTGGGCGGGCACTGGTGGGAGCGTGAAAGTCCATTCGAGGGGATACTCATGTGCATGCACCCAGATTCCCCTTCTGGGGGCGATCGCAAGCCCCCACTGCCCTCATGTGCATGCACCCAGATTCCCCTTCTGAGGGCAATCGCAAGCCCACACTGCCCTGAGATTGAAGCGCAGCTGGCAAGTTGGTGTGCAGGATCGTCTGCTATTCATGGGAACCTGACTGAGAAAAGCCTGCTGAATCCAGCTGATTCCCATCACCTGGCACCTGACCACACCATCACCTGTGGATCAGCTGGAGCTCTGGATCTGATCAGTGGAGAGAGAGGATCAGAAAGCTAGGGAGGAGTTCATGCCCAGTGAGGAACTCTTACCCTGTTTGTGTAGGAGAAGAGTACATCAGTAGGAAGGATTTTGTTTGACTGTGTGTTTGTGTGATTACCTGTATGCTCTAGGACTTTTTTTCCTTCTCTTTTTTGTCTTTCTGTCGCTTTTCATTTGTTAGCTGATATGTCTGTCTATTTCCCCCCTTACTCTTTTCTCACTCTACCTTCCTCTTGACCCCACCTTCCTTCTTCCATTATTTTCCTTTTTCTTATCTCATTTTGTTCCAGGGAGCAAACCTAAACCCCCACTGTATGGTCAGATTGTAAAACAGTGGGAAATGGGTTCCAGGGTGCTCATACACCTGTTGGTGGATACTGGGACCTGCAGGTAGATTCTGAATCACAGCTCCCCTGTCAGCTAAATCTCAAAACTGCAAAAAGTACAGCTCCCATCCCGCAGTCCAGTTTCAGAAAAGAACAATGCCAGAGGATTCACATAAGGAAGAATAGAAGACCAAGCAAAAAGAAGTAAAAGCAACCCCACCATCCCTGAAAAACAGAATTAAAGAAGGGGGGGGGATTGAGGTGGGGGGAATCTACACAAATGAAAAAAACAAAAAAAGAAGAATATGGATCTCTCACACAGAACCCTGGCAGATCAGACACTGATAAAACAGATTTGGAACCCAAACAATGATGAACTTCCAGAATGATTGGTCTCAAACTACAAACCCAGATATCAAGACATTAATAGAGAAACTAAAAAGAATTGAGGAGAGACAAGAGTAAAATAAGGAGTTGATAACTGAGATAACAGCAGTAAAGAACACTGTTAATGCAATAAATAACAAACTAATAAGCATGGAAAGAGAAATTAGCCACGCAGAAGAAAGAGTCTCAGAGATTAAGTACCAAAATATAGAACTAACCCAAACTGTCAAAAACATAGAAAAGATTAAAAAGACAAAACAAAACCTTCAAAATTTGAGCAATTACTTCAAGAGACTGAACCTAAGAGTAATTGAACTTCTTGAGGCAGAAAGAGAGGCAGAGAACACCTTGGAACAAACATTCCATGATTATTACTAAAGAAAATTTCCCTCATCTCATCAGTGATATGACCATTCAAATATAAGAGAACAAGGCAGCAAATTAGAAGACCAACTCCTAGACACATGATAATTCACCTAAACAAAGTAGGTATAAAAGAAAACATTGTAAAGGCAGCAAGAGATAAAAGTCAGAGTACCTACCAAGGAAGACCAATTAGAAGAACAGTAGATTTATCTACAGAAACACTCTAGGCTAGGAGAGTTTGGAGCCCAGTCTTCAAAGTTCTCAAAGATAATCAGTTTCAACCAAGAATAAACTAAGCTTCATCCGTGAGGGAGAATTAAAATCTCTTCCAGACATTCAATCCCTTAGAAATTACATTACCTCTAGACCAGTTCTACAAGAAACATTTAAGAATGTATTAAACACAGAAGAAAGGGAAAAAGAACAATGATATTCTTCACAACAGTGAGGAAAAAGATTGAAAACACACATGAATCAACCCAAAAATTAAAAAAAGCACAACAAGCAAACAGGAACAACAACAGCACCTCTATAAAAACCTCATGACAGGAATAAACTCTCACATTTCAATAATCAACCTGAATGTGAATGAACTAAATGCACCACTGAAAAGACATAGAATGGCAAATTGGATAAAATATCTCGAGGCAACATCATATTGTCTCTAAGAGACTCATCTCACCAGAAAGGACACTCACAGACTCAAAGTAAGAGAATGGGAAGCAAAATTTCAGGTGAATGGAACACAAAAGAAAGCTGGAGTCGCAATCTTAATCTCAGACAAAATACCCTTTAAGCTATCAAAAATTTAAAAAGATGAAGAAGGTAACTATATAATGATAAAAGTTTCAATTCATCAACAAGAAATATGCATCCTAAACCTATATGCACCCAACATAGGAACACCAACATTCTTAAAGCAGCTTCTAGGAAAACTTAAAAAAGAGATTGACTCTATCACTATCACCACTGAGTACTTTAATACCCCACTCACAACCCTACAGAGATCATCAAGAAAAAAAATCAGCAAGGAGATCCAGAACCTTAATGACACTCTTGAACAAATGAACTTAATGGATACCTACAGAACACTCCACTCAACGACCACAGAACATACATTTTATTCATCACCACATGGAACGTACTCCAAGACTGACCACATCATTGGCCATAAATCAACCATATACAAATTTCAAAAGATTGAAATTTTGCCATGCACCTTTTCAGACCACAGTGGAAAAATTAATAAATACCAACACCAGCAAAGTTCCCAAAAAACCCACAAAGACATGTACACTAAACAGCATGATGCTAAACAACTCCTGGGTCAATGATGAAATCAAAACAGAGATCAAAAGATACCTGGAAACACATGAAAATGAAGAAACATCTTACCAAAATCTCTGGGACGCCTTAAGAGCTGTAATAAGAGAGGAATTTATATCCCTACAAACACACATGAGGAAAATGGAAAGATCACAAGTTGGCAGCCTAACAACTCACCTAAGGAAGCTGGAAAAGTGAGACCACCAAAACCCTAAATTCAGAAGAAGAATCCAGATCACCAAAATAAAAGCCCAAGTCCGGGACATAGAAGACAAAAAAATATGAAAAATCAAAGAAACAAAAAACTGGTTCTTTGAACAAGGATAAACAAGATTGATGGTCCCCTAGCTAGACTGACCAAGAAAAAGAGAGAAAAAGTCCAAATAAACACAATCAGAAACACAAAAGATGAAGTCGCATCTGACCCTGAAGAAATACAAAAGATTATCAGAGACTACTATATACAATTGTATGGAAACAAACTTGAAAACCTAAAGGAAATGAAGAACTTTCTGACATCACACAACCTCCCTAGGTTGAAACAAGAAGAAATTGAGACCTTAAATAGACAAATAACAATCTAGGAAATTGACTATGTCATAAGAAAACTACTCACAAAAAAAACCCTGGACCAGATGGCTTTCCAGCAGAATTCTACAAAACATACAAGAAGGAACTGATACCAATCCTACTGAAAGTATTCCAGGTGATTGAGAAGGATGGAATTCTCCCCCAGATCATTTTATGAAGCTAATATCACATTGATATCCAAGTCAGGTAAAGATCCAACAAAGATAGAGAACTACAGGTCAATATCTTTGATGAACATAGATGCTAAATTCTCAACAAGATCCTAGCAAACTGGATTCAACAACACATCTCAAAAATCATCCATCACGACCAAGTAGGTTTCATCCCCAGGATGCAAGGCTGGTTCAACATTCGTAAGATCATAAAAGTAATTAAATACATCAACAGACGTAAAAAAAAAAAACCACATGATTATGTCATTAGATGCAGAAAAAGTTTTTTATAAAATCCAGCACCCCTTCTTGATAAAAATCTTCAAACACCTAGGCATAGGTGGAACATACCTCAAAATAGTAAGACCTATCTATGAGAAACCCACAGCCAGCATACTCCTAAACAGACAAAAACTGGAACCATTTCCCCTGAAAACTGGAACAAGACAAGGATGCCCACTCTCATCCCTCCTGTTCAACATAGTTTTGGAAGTCCTAGCTAAAGCAATCAGAGAAGAGAAGTGATCAGGGGAATCCAAACAGGAAAAGAGGAAGTCATGTTATCTCTCTTTGCAGATGACATCATTGTATACCTTGAAAACCCAAGACAATCTGCCAAAAAATGCATTGCACTGATAAAGGACTTTGGCAAAGTCTCAGGTTATAAAATAAATGTGCAAAAGACAAACGCATTTCTATATACCAATAATAAACAAATAGAAACCCAAATAAAAAGCACAATTCCATTCACAATAGACACACACACACACACACACACACACACACACACACACACACACACACAAAGAAATACCTTGGAATCTTCCTAACCAGAGATGTGAAAGATCTTTACAATGAAAACTACAAAACACTGCTCAAAGAAATCAAAGATGACACAAACAAGTGGAAAAAGATTCTATGCTCATGGACTGGAATAATCAACACTGTTAAGATGTCCATCCTACCTAGGGCAATCTACAGATTTAATGCAATACCCATCAAATTACCAGCAACATTCTTCTCAGACCTAGAAAAAAACAATACAGGTATTCATATGGAAACACAAAGACCAAGAATAGCCAAAACAATCCTCAGCAAAAAACAAAAACAGGTGATATCACACTACCAGACTTCAAACATTACTATAAAGCTACAATCAATAAAACAGCCTGGCATTGATATAAGAATAGACATATAGACCAATAGAATAGAATTGAGATTCCAGAAGCAAAACCTCAATTTCTCAACCAACTCATCTTCGACAAAGCCTCCACCACCACTGGAGAGAGGAGAACCTATTCAGTAAATGGTGCTGAGAAAACAGGCTGACCACATGCAGAAGATTGAAACAGAACCCCTACCTATCTCCATACACAAAAATTAACTCTAAATGGATCACAGACCTAAATGTAAAACCTCAAGCTGTAAGAGCCTTAGAAAACACAGGAGACACTCTTATGGAATCTGGAACTGGCAACCGATTCCTGATCAAAACCTGAAGTGCCTAAGCCATAAGAGATAAGATAGACAAGTGGGACCTCATCAAACTGACAAGCTTCTGCAAAGTCAAAGAAACCATCAAGAGAGCAGGGAGACAGCCCACAGACTGGGAAAAAGTATTTGCCAACTTCATGTCTGACAAAAGCCTAACATCAAGGATCTACAAGGAACTCAAATTTGCTGAAAAGAAAAAAACAAACAGCCCCATTACAAAGTGGCCAAAAGATATGAATAGACACTTCTCAAAAGAAGACATAAAATCTGCCAACAGATACATGAAAAAATGTTCAGCCTCACTAACCATCAAGGAGCTGCAAATTAAACCTACACCGAAGTGCCACCTAACTCTAGTTAGAATGGCCATCATCACTAACTCAAAAAAATAACAGATGCTGGAGATGATGTGGCGAAAAGGGAACAATTCCATACTGTTGGTGGGAGTGTAAACTAGTACAGCCTCTGTGGAAATCAGTGTGGTGATTCCTAAAAGTTCTAAAAATTGACCTTTCATATGACCCCGCAATCCACCTACTGGGAATATATGTGGAAGAACTCCAATCATTTTCTAAAAAAGATACCTGCCACATATGTTTACTCCAGCATTGTTCACAATAGCAAGAACATGGAACCAACCGTGCTGCCCATCAAAAGTGAACTGGATAAAACCAGTGTGGAACATATACACAGTGGAATATCACACAGCCATAATGAAGAACAAAATCATGAACTTTGCAGCAACCTGGATGGAATTAGAGTTTATAATACTGAGTGATCTCTCACAGAAACAAAGAGCTGAGTGTCACATGTTCGCACTCATAAGTGGACCTTGAACAACTACCGTAATACTATAAGAAAAGGATTGAGAGTAGTGGGAAACTGCAGGGAGGGGTGGCGGAGGTGGAATTGACAGTAGTTGATCTGCCTGGGGAAGGGGCGGCACACCTCATCAGCAAGGATACATGCACAATGAATATTTGTATACCTGACCCTGAATGGTACCCCACAATTTCAAAATAAAAATTAAAAGAGAAAAAAAAAGAAAGAAAATTTAAATCACGCATCTTCTATATACTCTGTTTCAGGTACAAATTCAAGATATCCTCAAAATTTATAAGAAATATTTGCATATTTCTCATAATAATCTTACAAATTAAAGGCAGCTAGTCCACTACAGTAACAGATCTTTTGTACTGTCACATGGATAAAAATATGGTTAAAAGTTATGGCACAATTAAAACTAAAGGAAGTTCTTTCACTAATCAAGGGTTGATCATAATAAATAAACAATTTAAGTGATAATATGAAAAAAGGTGCATCAAAATTAATCATACTTTAATTTTCATCACATTTCCTGGAATAGGGGTATAGGATCAACTATCACCTTATTTTTCATTTCTAGTACAGTTTGTTATTCTAAAAATATAGAAAACAATAGCAATAGCAATTTTTAATGTTCAAATTGCATTTATAAATAATAAAAATGCCAACTAATCCAAAGAATTTATATTTATCAATCATGACTATCTTTTATTCAGATAAATGCAGTGCCTGGCTAACTTTAGAAAAGTTTCTAAGACAATTTAAAATCTTGTAAATTGATCATTTTTTAAAGAAATAAAAGAGGCAGAGTTAGTTAATGCATCTTATCTACTTAATAAAAGATATTTTATAAATGCTATACACTCATTTTAGAGACTATATTAAAATTTGGTAGAAAGATCTATCAATTTTGTAACAAACATATTTTCCATATGCCTCACCACTTCTGTACATTTCTACTTGTTGATTCAGACATTTAACTATCTTGCATAGACTACTACAAATACACCTTAAAGGATCTTCTTCCTCTTGAACTATTTACATGCCTCATCCCCTTCTCTTCAATTCATATTTTTAAGCAGGTGCCTGATCTTGCCTCTGTACTTAAAAACCCCTCCATGGCTTTCTAAACACTAAGTTCACCTCTGATCTATGCACTTTCAAGTATTCAGAATAAAATATTCACAGTCCATCTCATTCATTTGTCATCAATAGAGAAATTCTTTATCTTTTCCATCTTGAGAACTGCTATGTTTTCTCTAGTCTTTCTCCTCCCATCTCTATTTCACCTTTTCTCTTCTTTTCACTAGTTCCAATCTTTTCTAATCTCTTAGACAGTAAAATCTATTCTGCAAGCTCTGACACTTTAACTTTGAATGCTTTTGAGAGTAAGATACTTGGGATATCACAGAGTGAGAAGAGGCAGGAGAGATATACACAAAAAGAGCCACTGCAGAACGTAACAGTCATAATTCTGTAATAGCAGGATATGGAGATAGAAATAAATGGCCCAATATGAAAGTACTTAGAAGATCAAAATGACAAAGCATAGTGGTAGATTAGAGATTTGACATAATTAGTGAGGGTGAAAAAGGCATAAAGAATGACGCCAAGCTGGCAGAAGAAAAGAAACAATGACGATCACAGCAGAACTAAATGGAATTGAAACAAAAAATGCAAAGGATCAATGAAACAAAAGATAAAATTGATGGACCACTAGCTATATTAATTAAGAAACAAAGACATAAGATCCAAATTAGTTCCATCAGGAATGAAAATGGAGAGATAACAACTGATATGACAGAAATACAGAAGATCATCTGAGATTATTATAAACACCTCTATGTAAACAATATAGTGAAAATCTAGAGGAAATGCATACATTCTTGGAAACATTTAACTCCAAACCTTCAATCAGGAAGAAACAAAAACCCTCAACAGACAGATAACAAGTAGCAAGATTGAAACAGTAATTAAAAATCTTCCCTCTAAAAAGTCCAGAACCTTATTAACTCACAGATGAATTCTACTAGACTTTCAAATAACAACTGATACCAATTTTACTGAAGCTATTCCATAAGATTAAGGAGAACAGAATTCTCCCTAAGACATTCTATGAAGCCAATATCACTTTAATAGCAAAACCAGAAACAGACACAACAACAACAAAAAAGAAAACTATAGACTAATGTCCCTGATTAACATAGATGCAAAAAAAATTATCATCAAAATACTAGCAAACTGAATTCAAAAAAAAGAATCCACCATGATGAAATAGATTTTATCCCAGTGTTGCAAGGATGGTTCCAAAAACACAAGTTGATAAAAGTAAACAGAATTAAAAACAAAAATAATATGATCATTTTAATAGTTGCAGAAAGGCATTTGGTAAAATCCAACATTCCTTAATGATAAAACCCCTAGCAAAACAGATGTAAAAGGAACATTTCTCAAAATAATAGAAGTTATATACAACAAACCCACAGTCTGTGTCATCCTGAACAGAGAAAATGTGCACACGTTCCCCCCCCTCAGAACTAGAGCAAGGCAAGGATGTCTATTTCCACCACTCCTATTCAACATAGAACTGGAAGTCCTAGCCAAAGCAATCAGGCAGGAGAAGGAAATAAAGGATACCTAAATTGGAAAAGAAAAAGTCAAACTATCTCTGTTTGCCTACAATATGATCTTAAGACTAGAGAATCCTGAAGACTCCTCCAAAGAACTCCTGGACTTGATAAATGAATTCAGAAAACTTTCAGGATACAAAACCAACAGCCACAAATCAGTAACACTGCTCTACACCAATAAAAACCAAGCTGAGAATCAAATTCAATTCCATTTACAATAGCAACCACAATCCAAAATACTTGAGAATATATTAAAGAACGTGAAGGATCTCTACAAGGAAAACTATAAAATATTGATGAAATGAATTGTAAAGGACACAAACAAATAGAAAAAACATTTCATGCTCACGGATTTTAAGAATTGACATTGACAAAATGACCATATAAACCAAAGTAATCTACAGATTTAACACAATCTCTATCAAACTCCCAATGTCACTTTTCACAGAATTAGAAATACTAAAATTCATATGGAACTAAAAAAATGAGTCAGAATATCCAAAGACATACAAAATGCTATAATGGGCACTGAAGACTCAAAAGGGTTAAGGTAGAAAAGGTTGGAGGGATGAAAAATCACCTGTTGGGTATAAAGTGCACAGGTGAGGGAGGTGAGTACATTTAAAGACTTGTCACTATGTAATGCAACCATGTTACCAAAAACTATGTGTACTCCTAAAACTGATTAAAAAGAGGGGAAAATTTTTTTAACTGTACAGGTAGTCTAGTATTTAAATATTTCGTAAACTGTTCCTAATATAGCATTCTTGCTTTATCTTTCAAGAAAGTGCCTTCCTTTCTAGTGAATGTTTTTAACCACTGTTATCTTATTTCAAGATCCAGATAAAAGGTCATATTCCTATTCTCTTAAGTCTTTTACATTCCTAGTGTATTCCTTGTCATACCTCATCTTTATGAGAAATTCTTTTGTGTGTGAGAAGTGTATGGGTGTGTTATCCGATGGGACCACAAGGAAAGCAGCAACTGGGTCTAATTGAAGAAGTTTATCTATGAAGATCTAGGTTTTGAAAGTTGCTTACTTAAGACTTCCTGTTGGAGGTGTAGTACCTCATCCACTTCTCCAGTCACTGCTTACTGAGCACCAGTTGGAGCAATAGGACTGTTCCTATTGCAAGTAGTCTCAACTCATAAGTTAACTCAGAAAACTTCTTTGTAAGACTGCAAAGTTATTTCACATAATCAAAGAGAGCTAGATGCAATGAAATTAAAATTTTTTTTAAATTAGAAAAGATGAAAATACTCATTTTGATAACTATTCTTAAACGGATATTTTCTTGCAATAGTTTGAGATCATAAACTAATACAATATTTTTGAAATACATTTTGTCGCATTTTAAAAGCCTTAAGAAATTGATCCATTTTGATGTAATAATTCTACACAAAACAATTTGTATTTAAGTAAACATCTGAAATAGAATTTTAAAAGTTCACATCACAAAATACGCACTTGCACACACATACACACCTTCTAAAGCTTTAGAAACAAGTTAAATGGCTCATAATAGGAAAAAGAAAATTATGATATAGGCTTTATTTTTTTCGCCCAACAAAACCATCCCGTCGCTGGAGGGAGGGAGAAGTTTGGACTGGGAAGAGCAAGGGCAAAGCGAGGGCCCCAGATGGGCTAGGCACTGGACAAGAAGGGAAGGGCTGCAGGACAGGTCATGAAAGACCTTAAATAATAATGATAAGCTAGGATAAGATATGGAAAGGGCTGGAATATGAAAGATTCACCAAAATGTAAAAACCAAGGACCACAGAGGGACACTGAGAGGGTAACCGGGAACAGCCGGTGACTGGAACAGCAAAACACTGTAAGACAGGGATGCGAGGAATAAGAGTCATGGGGAAGACAAAGGAGCCGGAGAACTCAGGGTCCTCTGGGGATCAGGAGCTACTGGGACACCAGGGCTTAGAGGTCAGCAAGCTAAGAGTGCCTAGAGACTGGAGTGGAAACTGGAGTGACTGAATACAAGGGACCTGAGGAGGGGAATGACTTGGGACCCGGGGAACAGAGTTAGGAATCAACGATCTGGGAAGTTAGGAGGGACTAAAACATGTGAGGTTTCAGAACCCGGGCTCTGGTGGCTGGGCAAGTGGGTAGGAGGACAGGGAGGAAGGGGTCTAGGAGCAGGTTGTAACTGATGGACAGGAGGCAGGAGACTAGGAGTGCCCAGCTTCGGGAGGTCAGAGAACTGCAGGTGACCAGGGGCCAGGGACCGGATGCAGGGGCAGCCAGGGGTCAGAAAAAGGGGAGCGGTGGGGCAGGTCTCAGGGACCTGAGTGTACAGCCAGAGCAGTGGGAGACCAGGCGGCCCCGGGCAGATGACAGCAGCGGGGCTACCACTCTCCTCTAAGGTTGCAGCTCCCCAGGCCTGTGCCTGCTGGTGCCGCTGCCACTGCCCTGATATAACTTTAAATTAGAATATATATACAAATTATTTCCTTCTTTCATTTTAGCAATGAAGAAACTGAGACTTATGCTCTGTTCAATAAATACTGAGCATTTCTATGTGTCAGAATAGCATTCTCTTACAGCATTTAACCAGATATACAAATATCTTTGTTCTCAAGTAAATCACATTATCTTGGTGAGAAACAGACAGTAAACAAAATAAAATACCTGCACTATGCCATGTTCTCTATTGGGCAATTTCCTATTCTATTTTGCTTATACTCAGAGCAACATTGGAAAGTGGAAACTGAGGTTCATGGTGAATAAGCAATTTTCCAAAATCACACATCCAAGAAGTAGCAGGGCTAAAATTCAAACCACCACTTAATTGGTTTTAAAGGTAGAAACTTTTCCAGTCAGATTTGTGATTCTTAGGTCATTTTTCAGTTCTCTTTTCTGTAAAACTCATCTTGGATTATCAGTTCAATTCACATTGGAGGTGTAAAAGTTTTATTTTATATTTTTAATTATGTTTTTAAAGGTGTAAAATTGATCTTAAGGCCTTAGCCGGGGGACAGATATGCCAATCCTTGGAAAGGTTGCCCTAGAATGAAATAAAACAGTTCTCTAACAGAGCAGTAGAGCTTCAACCTAATGAGAACATTTATATAAGCTTTTGGAGTGAACTCAGTGCTCACTGGAAACCTACTGTATTCAGCTTTGCTTTTAATACACACTAATAACTCAGAGTCCCCTTAGGAGAGTTTGAGAATGTGGTGTAAAATAAATAATATGGGATTCGTTTCTCTGGATTCATTCCTGATTGTCATAGCTGACAAATTATTGATCCTGAGAATTATTTATCAAAAATAAAGTTGGCAGAAAAAAATAAAAATATGCCATCATTCAAAATTTAATGATGTAAACAGCTAGATTTACTCTGGTCTCACTAGGCTAACTTGCTAGTGTACAGCCTGAGCCAATCATAATAAGCAAAGCTGATCTCATGCCAAGATGCTGGAGTATAAAGCCGAAGCTATTACAAGGTTTCCATTCTACAATTTCGTATTAGATTGCTTTACTCTTTTCCCCATGTAAACAAATGAATTTTTTCACATACGAGGTATATTAAGTTCAGTGACTGAATTGAATAAGCACTTGGCTTAGATTGTTTGACTGTTTATGTTCTGAATATAGACAAGTTAAAGACACGAGTGCTCTTTTGATAGGTTGTGTTACATTTTTCATCTAATTTTTTAATTTTTTAATTGAGGTTATAAATATGTATATATAATTGACTATAATTACCATTTTAAACATACAATTCAGTGGTAATAAATACATTTATATTTTTTTCTTTGATCCCTCCTCCCACCCTTTTTTATTATGACTCCAATCTTGCCACTCGTTATTGGTTTGAGAAATGAATAAATTCCTGGACATGTACAACCTAACAAGATTGAATCATGAAGAAATAAAAACGTTCAATTGACAACAATACAGCCTAAAGCGTTGGCATTACCTTTGAGACAGTTCACAAGAGAAGGCCTCATACCAAATTCACCATCATCATCATGAGTATAGATACAAGTAAAGAAGGAGTCATCACAAAGAACTGATCTTTATTAACTTTCAAATATTGGTAGAAGTTATCCAATAATAAAAACTAATTAAGAAATATTAAGAAAGGACATTAGCATCTACAAATTCTGTTTCTCCTAGTAATTAAGTCTCCGGGGATGACTACTGGTCTAGAATCTGATTCTCAGCCTTATAGATTTCATCTTTTTTTCCCAAGAAAGACAAAACAGTTCAGTTAATCAGATTTTTATACATAACATTCTAACAGTAAACTAATGTAATTAGATAATTTTATTTGTCTTATTTATAATGCTATACTAACGATCAGGGCATTTATTTTTACAATGGAAGATTGTGCTTTCAAGCATCAATTGCATATCTACAAAAAAATAAAAAGTTGCTTATTAAATATAGAATTCAAACAAATGAAATTGAGGAGTGCTTTACTCCAAGTAGGATCAAGTCTGTAGAATGATTTTTGATCCACTGTGGAATATAACATGTGAATTTTTAAAATTCATTTGCTTTCCAGATAGAGCCTCATGTTGTTACATTATGGTAAGTGTTGACAGTTATTAATGTCCAATATTTTGCTAGGAATTGAAAGTTTCAAAATGGGTAAAATACTGCTTTCTCTACATTTATTATATGTACCTATTTCTTTTCCAGAAATGAATTTGCAATGGATTAAAACTTTTCATCTTCTGTTCCAGAAAAAAGCAGTTTATTTGTGGTCAGTGATCTCAATTCAAATTTTAAAACTTGGTTCAAAGGCAAATGTTTAATTTTTAGTGTCAGAATAGCTCCTAAATTTAGTCAAAAAAATTATATATTACTTAAGTTCACTCATGTGACCAGAAAGTATTTACAGCTTGATTCATTTCAGCTCAGTTAACAAATATTTACTGAACAGCTACTACATACCAACTATTGTGCTAACCACTGGAGTGTGAAAGCACAAAGATAAATTTATTATTCCTGCTATTAAAAAGCACCTAGTAAGGGGAACAAATTTAAAGTTAAAAAAGAGACCTGCAGATGTTACTATACTATCTTATTATCACAACAAAAAGTATATTTTCTAGAATGCTCTTGTTTAAATATTTATCAGAAAAAATTGTTTAATTAAAACATATAAATGGAATTATTAATTATGCATTTTATAAAAGGGTTATTTTTTCCAAACAAATCAAAATGAGATAATAAAAATAAAATATAGAGTGGAAAAAATCATGATACCAAATTATTATTGTCACTCAATAAATACAAAATTTCAAGAATCTAGGTTAAAAGTTATAAATTATATATAAATGTTAAATAAGTATTATGCCTTTAATTTGAATGGCTCTTTTTCTCTAAATATTCCATAATTAAATCAAATACATTCTATACGTTAAGAGTAGGTAGGATATGAAATTTGTTTTCAGTGTGAACATTTGTTGGGGTCAGGGAGAGGCTTATGTGGAACATTAAATGCTACTGAAATGTATGGACCACATTTGAATTAAATTCCCCATACCATCTTTTATGGGCTTCTCCAAATCTCTACATAAACCTCTATGGATTATGAACCGTTACAGACATTAACTATATAATATTCATGTTGCCATGACTATGATACCTAATACCTGCTGGCATACTTTTTCAACATTCTCATTTCTGTATCCCCCAACCGTATCTTTATTTTATTACTGGAGCATACTGCTATCTCTGTGGATCTGCTTAACACCACCGACTTGCCTTATTAAAAAGGCTTGCTTCACTCCAGTCATCTCGATATGATGTTCTACTTGTCTTCAGAGTTTTCTTATCTCCCTCTGCCCTTTAGAATCAGTTTCTAGCCTAAACCAGTTTGATATTTCTCACTATGGTTAATATTTCCATTCCTGCAACCTTTCAAGACATTAGAATGATTGTAAATTTGTGTTTGCAATATGGCAACAATAACAGAAACAAATTATTTGGACAAGAGACTAACTGGAACCAAGAAGACTATTGAGAATTTTATTTCTGACATTTTGAACTGGGCAATTAAAAAAAAATTGTATTTCCATTAGCAAGTTGAAAGATAATCAGGGCTTGAGCTAGAGCAACTTTGAACTCAGAGTTATTGATTCTTTCTTCCTGTGACCTTAATATTGCTATCCACCAGCCTTTATCTCCTGATTTCCTTCTCTTTTATATACCCTTTGACAGACTAGATTCTACTTCCTATTATGGTACAATTGCTAAGCCTGAGTTTACTTTCTATTATTTTTATTAACTCTTTTCATCATCCTATAATTTTTCCTTGATTTTGGCCTTATCTGCTTTCATTCTAGTCCAATTTAATTTTTCTTGAATAGTACCTATTGCCAATTTTCTATCACGGCTATGAAGAAATAAACAGCAATAAATTTGCTTATACTGGAATTTTTCATAAAGATAATTTCTGAATTCTGAATTTACTTTAATTTATTCTAAATATAAGCTTTTTAATTTTAAGAGATAGCTTATATGTAGTGAACATCTTTTGTTTTATCTACACAGGATACTTCTAGAAACAAGAATGGCTTTGAAGAATGGCTCCCCCCATCCCAACAGGCTTTGGTGTAGCTGTCAATCACAGTAACATGCCCTCTCTCTTCTAGCAGCTGTGGAAATGTCATGGTAACCTAGATCTGGCCAATTAAGGTATCCTAGCTCAGAAATGGTCATTGATCAAAGTCTACAAGTCTAACTATTGATTCCTTCAGAACTTTTCTGTTAGAGATAGCAGGGGAGGTTCTGTTTATCTTGGGACCACTATGCTGGGGGGGGGGGGGAACAGCCTGGCATTGTTTGCTGATCTTATCCAGTGGTAAGATAATAAGAAAAATTTAGGGCAATTTACAAAGAACTTTCCAGGCAAGCAAACATGAGACATTAATGGAAAGTGTGATTAAAGTAATCATTTGAGACTCTTGATTCAGTGCTCGAATAAACATAAGATTTAGAGTAAAATATCTAGGTCTCAACTTATTTTTAGTAGAATTCAATAAATATTTATATATCAATAACAGTTATATGTTTGTGTGAGGGAGGCTACAATTAAATGAGTTCCAAGAGCCTGGTGCCTCTGTGCTACCAAAGCAGGGACATTTCCTTTCCAAACTTCAAGCCAAGTCAAAAACTTAAGTGGAGATTCATGAGCTACCCCTTCTGAGAAGACTACTATAAACTCACACAGTCCCTATCTGGGACACTAACCACTCTTATATTCATCAACCCCCAACAACATATCCCAATATGTTTCTGGATTTGAAGGAACTTCATATTTTCCAAGTCCAAGTTCTTGCCCAATTTCCACTGCTCACAATCCACTGAAAGATGTCTAAACAGAGAACTCCCATCACTGAAAGAATATCTCACTTATCTACAGCAAAACCCTTTCTCTTTTCTAGGCTTGTCTTACTGCCCTTCTCCACCAAATAAACCTGCATTTAATACCACGAATGGTTTCTACTCCATGAGCCCTAAAACATTGGCAAGTAGTCAAAATTTGAGCAAAATATAGGTCATTCAGAATATCTTTGGAAAATTGATAGAAGTAAATGCCATCTAACAAGCATATTTGCTGGCATAAAATCCATAGGATATCTAGGCAGAAGGTACTCTCTGACTCTCTTTTGCATGACCAGTGAGAAAAGGTGTCCCCAAGTGTTTTCATTGTGATGGAGGTCATTCTCTCATAGTTTTCTTACTGCCTAAACCTCCATCCAAGGTAATCCACTAGATAATTCAGCTCTTTCTTTTTTGTTCTCAACCTACTGAGTCCCCATTTTTCACTGTGAATGCCAGCTGCCTTTCCTGGAGATCAAATTGAGGAAACCTCTATAAAATCAGTCTACGATCCTATAACTAGTCTATTGCCTATCCCACTTGGAAGGGTCTGGCCCAGAGAAGTAGTTGGGGTAACAGGATTCCTGTCTTGAGAAGGAAGCCATGTGTATTGGAAGAATTCATCAATCTCAGAAAACCTGATCCTACTCAATTCACGAAACAAGTTCTGTATTACCAGAGTGTTCTTAACAACATCTTCCAGATTCAGAGATGCCACCTAGGCAATGTAAGAATAGAGCCTGGTTTTCCTTATTAACACCCAGAATACCTCACCAGGTTCTGTCCTGAACCAGAAGCTGTCCTCTTGTCTCAGAACTTGTCCATTTGCTTGCCCTGATTTGGACTCCAAGTTCATGTGCATTATGCCTTTTCTTCTCAAGGGCATATCTCTTTATCTTTTCAGCTTTTCTTGTGCTCATACCAAAAATGTCAATATCACTCTATTCCCACATGCCAGCCAAGTAAAGACCACTAGACCATCTACTTGCTCAAAGAGAATTAAGTAAATTTTTTAAAATCCTGTTTAACATTTTCAAAAAGATCTTCAATGTAGTTGTACTAAATGAAGACTTAAAAGAATGATTTCCTACCACCCACTTCTTAGAATCAATGTCTGTGATTGTGTCCATATTTCTTTTTATGAAAACTAAATGCATACAGCAAATTTCATGGGATTAGAAGTGGAATTGGTAAAGCAGGCCAGGAAAATGCAAATGTTGTGATAGTTTCCAGAGATGGTATGTTGCTATTGCTCAATCCCTTCTCATATCCAAAAATCACAAAAAAAAAGAGTCAGAATTACCTCACATTTACAGAGAAAACATCTGTGAGGTGGAGTCGAGTAATATATTTAAATACAAAAATAGAGACCAGGTGCAGTGGCTCACACCTGTAATCCCAGCACTTTGGGAAGCAGAGGCGAGAGACTTGCCTGTGCCCAGGAGTTCAATACCAGCCTGGGCAACTTGGTGAGACCTCGTCTCTACAATAAATCAAAAAATTAGCCATATGTGGTGGTGGGTGCCTATAGATCTGGCTACTTGGAAGGCTGAGGCAGAAGGATCGCCTGAGACCAGAAGTTCGAGGCTGTGGTAGCCACTCCCGCCTGAACAATAGAGTGATATTTTGACTCAAAACAATAAAACAAAATAAATAATTTAAAAAATACTCCTAACATCAACTAAATTAAGACTAAATATTCTGGTTCACCTATAGATGCATATACTTAAGAGCATTCATGCCATATGCAATTAGATAAACAGACTCAGAACAAAATAATTGACTCTGGACTCAGAGTCCAGAGGTCATATTTTTTGTTTGTCTTGTTTTGCATCTAGGTGTTGCACATAAATTAAATAAAAGATAAGTGGTTTTGGAGACACATATATAACCAGGAACCAATCAGTGAATATAAATATGTCATTCGGGGAAGAAGAAAATTTAATTAGGTGTTCTAGACAAATCAAGGCACCCACAACTGTATTTGCTGGACATGGTGATATTTTTACTGGCATGGTGTGGCTACATGAGTTTATTTTCCTAAGTTAATATATTTTTCTGAACAAAAGTTTGACCAAATCAGTTGACAAAAGTCAGATTTTATTTTTCAGTGTAAAGGGTCATTTTTTGGAGGTGTCATGTATGAATGTCTGTAGGTTCTTAAATTGGCTAAAATGGCACTACTGAAGTAGTATTAAGAATTGTTGGGTGGAAAAAATGAAAAGCTGGTGGAATCTGACAAGTTCTCCAAGAAAACTGACACTCTATTTTATAAGCCATTCCATTACTATTGATGATTAGTTCATTTCCCTAGAGAGAAAAAGAGTTCCAGATGGCCAATGATGAAAATAAACAATCACCAACATAAAACATTATTAGACAAAAAGAGTCAATAAGGTTATTAGCACTGTGTAAGCATTGTCAATAGCAAAGAAGAATTATGAGATGTGATCTCTATCAAGAAACCTATCGTTGAAGTTGAAGAGAAAACCCTAACATAAGTAGCAAAGAATTCAGATGATTGGTAATTTGAAACTTCACAGGAATGTTCTTTCTCATCATCTTTACCTGGCTAATCTGTATGCATCTTTCAAGATTCATTTGACACATAAGTTCCTTTGGGAAGCACGCCCCATCTGCCCCAGCTCCCTTACCCCAGCACCACACTGCTCTGGTTGGTATTTTATTGTACTCTGCCTATGTTTAATATAGAGGGTTCACATGGTATAGAGAACCATTTCTTGTCACTTTCATTTTCCCAGTATTTGGAATCACCAGCCAGTGAGTAGAAGTTCAATAAATATTTGACTGATTAATGTTGAAGGACATGAGTAGGTAAAGAGAACAAGGAGGGGTAGAGAGGTAGGGAAAAGGTTTAAGGTGAATGTGGATTTTAAGCTGAATCTTTCAGGATGCAACTGATTATACTGGACAACTGCCTCCTTCCTATATAGCACTCCTCTTTCCAGAGTAGAACTGCCCTTCCCCCATCCCCTTTGATTCTGGGATGTCTTCTCTAAACCATAACCATATGACTCAAGCGGTGGACAGAAGTCTGTCAAAGAATTTGATCCATAACTATAACTAACCAGCATATTTTCCTTTTTGAAAAAATTTTATTTTTTAATTGAAAAATAATTGCAACTATCCCTAAAGTACATAATGATGTCTCAATGTAGATATAATAGGCATTACCAGATTAGGATAATTAACAGAGTCACCATTTCAAACATTTATTATTTATTTGATTCGATATCTTTTTTTCTAGCTATTTGAAACTATGTAATATACTGTTGTTAACTATACTCATCCTACAGTGCTACTTACTCCTCCCATCTAGCTGTGACTTTGTACCTTTGAACAAATCTCTTTCTCTTTCTTCACCCTGCCCTGTCCAGTTTCCAATATCCTCTATTCTGCTTTTTAAGTCTATGATGAGATCAACTTATGTTTTAGCTTCCACGTATGAGTAAAAACACACAGTGTCTAATCTTCTGTTCATGGCTCATTTTACTTAATATAATGTCCTCCAGTTTCATCCATATTGCCATGAATTACAGGATTTTGAAATGTACCACACAGGACCTTGAATTTTTATCCTAATACTACAAGAAAGGGATTGGAAGTAACCAGACACTGCCACTGTGGGGGTGAATATAAGATCACCAAGGGTACCTGATCATAAACCAGGTGAAGCAAGGACCAATAGGAGGCCCAAGTTTCACCTGTATGTAGACCACTTATGTACATAATCCTGACTTGTATCCCATATCTTTAAAATAAAATAAAATGATGGGGGAAAAAAGAAATGTGCCACATAGACACAGAATGAGAGAGGCTCTTTCTTCCCTTTGGATCTTATGCTACTATCCTATCAGCTTAGTTTTCCCAGTAACTGTCTTGTCCTCCATGTGGAGAGAGCATTTGGAAGGTGGGAGAGAATGCAGTCAACAAGAGAAAAAAGATGTATTGGAAAATATAGTAAAAGCAAGCATCAGATACAGATGTGCCACATTTGAGTTTCCAGTGCATGTTCTGTTTTGTTTCCATGAATGGAAAATGCATTCTGGCACTTGGAAACCAAAAGTCCCATCTAATGCAACAAATCTACATTAAAATGCATAGCAAACCAAGTTCTCTCATATGCATTATCTATATTGAATCCCAAAATTATCCTTTGTTATTGGCAGTGTTACTATTCCAATTCTAATGATGAAGAAATTGAGGTTCAAAGTGATAAAATTCCTTGCTTAAGATCTCACAGAGAAAGCATGACAAATTTACCTGGATGCTCTGATTTCAAATGTGATTTTCTCTTCACTATATACTTTTGTTTTGTTCCTAGGTTGGAGTTAAGACTCTAGATCAAAGTTGCAAAAGTACAAAACATGCTATTATAAAAATGTATAGCAGGGTGACATAGGCTGAGCCAATCCTGAAAATAATGAAGACAGGAGAACAATAGCTGTCCCCATTTCTACGCAGAGTACAGCATGGTTTTTGCTCAGAGAAGAGATTCACCAAATATACAGAGCTTTGTTCATGAGTAGATATATTCTGGGACATCTCAGAAATTTAGGGATGGGGATTAATAACTTAGAATGCTTGGTAAACTAAAGGGATAATAAAATCAGGAAAATTTATACATAGAAACTCATTTGTATCTAAAATTTGGTAAAGATTAAGCACATTCAGGTTAAATTTGTCTTCCTCAAATAACATGGCTGAGTGTTAGAACCTGAGTAAAGATAGAAATATACTTGTTTCCTTAAACATGTTTTCATTTATTGATTTTTTTAGATGGATGATTCAATCTGGAATTAAAAAGTAGATATTGGCTAGGAAGAGTTGTATATCTAGAAAGTCTGATTTTTTGTTGTTTAACTGATATTTAGAGGAAGGAGAAGGTGAATGAAATTCAAAATGCAAGATCAATTCACTATAGGATCTTGATCAACCTCTTAAATTTCAATTTCCTCACTTGTGAAATAATGATATTAATAATTACCTCTCAGAATATCTGTCAATATTTAACAAGTTAATATGTACAGATTAGCATATTAAATGTTCAAAGATTACAAATGTTAACTTTTTAAATTCTGCTTATGATATCATATTTAATTTGCTTTTGCTTATAACACTCCAGTTTGAAATGTTTTTTTTCCCGTGTTAAAAATATAGCTTTAATAACTCTTTCTTTTAATTCTCCAAGCAGAAACAAATTTGCCTAATGACAACTTCTTTTGGTTGAATTTATATCTCACCATATGTACGTATATCATATTTTAAGGAGATACACACAACATAAATTGAATAAAATACAGTTTTTAAAAACTCATATCAATTGTTCCACTTTTATATATAGTAAAAAAAAAATTACCTAGTCACTGGTTAAACTGTTTTTGCATTTTAGAAAACAATCCCATTATATCTCTAGGTCTCTACTTCCTCATCTTTGTCAGACTACAAGAACCGAAATTTTTAAAACTACATGCGAACTTTGCTCAGAATAGAAAACAAAATAATCTAGGCTACTAGTACAAAAGAGACCTGCATACTCTCTGACAGGTAAATTCTACCTACCACCTGGCAAGGTTGCTGGATTTTTTTTTTTTTTTTTTTTTTGAGTCAGAGTCTTGCTTTGTCATCCTTTCTGGAGTGCAGGCACAATAATAGCTCACTGCAACTTTGAACTCCTGGGATCAAGGAATACTCTCGCCTTGGCTTCTCAAAGTACAAGGTTTATAGACCGGAGCCCTTGTATCTGGCTGACTTGCCTGAATTTTTCTTCCAGCTTTGCAGTCCTGTAAACTCTTTTCTCCTCTTTTCTCTTCCCCTACACTTTGAAATATTTTCACCTTTAGATCACTCCACCTTTTAGAGTTGGAGACCTGCCCTTAATCCATAACTTGTGCTTTCATTTTACTCTTAGTCTCCTCTTCCCTTTCCTAGAATGTATTCTATTTTCAGCTTCTCCAAGTCACTGATTTGGGTCATGCTTTAACCCAGAGAGACTTATGCAGAGTCAAGACTGGTGAACTATGTGATTATTAGTATCACTGCAGCTCAGAACTCCTGCTACATTAAACAAAATTGGGAACCAGTGGCTATCAATCTCAGCCTTGTTCAAAGGGACTTTGCCACAAGTTCTATGCAAAATATGATTTGGGCTTTTTGCCATTTCTATGGGAGTCAACCCTACATCATATGAAGCTCCTCCTGTTCTAGGAAAACAGATTATTTCCTCTATTTTTGTTGGCCTACCGTTAAGGTCCTTGCATGACCCAAAGCCAAGAACACACAGATTTTGAAAAGATCCACACCAAATAGAATGTCTAAAAATAATTTATTTCATCAGCAAATAAGGTTTAATTCTCCTGTTAACTAATTCTCCCATATTATAGAAAAATGAAAACCATTTTAAATGTTCCATTTTTTCAAATAAAAGAGTAATAATGACCTGTGATAGAAAATGTAAAAAGTACAGAATAGTCTAAAGAAGAAAAAAAAATTTTTTTACACTCAAGTATATAAAATTATTAACTATATCCAGTCCAGAGACTATAAATTTTTATATAAACATACACATATGTGTACATTATATTGAATATGTTATGATTAATCATAACAGATCTGCTCAAAGATTTATTAGGTCTTATTTTGTTTGGGTTCTCAACAAACATCTAACAAAAGAAAAAAATGATAAGCCTTATCAAGTGTGTATGGCATAGAGTATAGAATCAGAAGACCGAAAATCTAGATTAAGTTCTTATTTTGTCGCCATAACTTACTATGTGACTTGGAAAATTTGTTTACCTTCTCTGGATCCAAGTAACCACTAAAACAAGAGAGTAGAACTTAATGCCCTCTAAGCCCAGGTATCCATCTAAAGATCTGTGGGTATGTGACTTTCTGCCAAACGGTAAAATGCTAACACAAAAGCGCTAGCTGAATCCATAACAAAATAGACTAACCAAGTGCAGAAGTGAATTAGGAGAAAGAATAACTTCTTAAAAATAAGTCTAAAGGGAGGATTGTTGTGATTGTTTTACTAGTGTGTAGGGTAAGATTTTTTTTCCTATTGTGCTTTATAATACAAGGAACTTTACATGCTGTGTTAAAAAGTTTTTATTCACGCCAGACTCGGTGGCTCAGCCTGTAATTCCAGCACTTTGGGAGGCCGAGGTGAGTGGATTGCCTGAGACCACGGGTTCGAGATCAGCCTGGGCAACTTGGCGAGACCTCGTCTACAACGAATAGAAAATTAGCCGGGCATGGTAGCATGTCTAACGTTCCAGCTACTTGGAAGGCTGAGGCGAACAGATCGCTGAAGCCCAGCATGTCGATGCTGGGGTGGCCGTGAGCGTGTCACTGCACTCCAGCCTGGGCGACAACGTAAAACTCTGACTCAAAAAAAAAAAAAAAAAGAAAAAAAATTGTTTAAAGTTTTTATTCAATTTAATACATACTGAGTGGTTAATGATGTTTTTGACAAAGCATGTGGATGTTGTACTTAAGGAAGGCAAATCTAAATTTCTTTTCCTCTTTTGTTCCTTTCATAGCAGATGCATTTTATTTTGCTGTTGTTGAGCATGGAGGTGTACAGGAGTGACCTCTCACTATGACCTTGTCACCTTTTAAAGACAGCATTTGCTCAATACACACGTGTGTGTGTGTGTGTGTGTGTGTGTGTGTGTGTGTGTGTGTGTGTGTGTGTCTGTTGGGTCCTGACTAAAAACTTTTATTCCTAAAATTGACAGAAGGTCCTGTATTTATTTTAATGCAGGAATCAAAGATCAGTAGTATAATTAAGAATCTAGTATGATTCTGTTACCAATAACATTTTTATGTTGGATTTTTATCTCTCTTATAAATTGCTTTCCTTATTTTTAGAATTCTAGTTAGAATCTACTTCAGGGGGACCCAAACTTTATCTGTGCGATGACCGCTTATATACCTAATCCTGAATTATACCCTACATCTTTAAAATAAAATAAAATTTTAAAAAAGAATTTTCTTCAACTACTCTGGTAGCCATAGGACACATCCTCCATCTACTTAATCTAAGCTCTCAGTAAATTGTTCATAATAAAATATATTTTCTCCAAATTTTATATTGCTTTTCACAATTATACAAGTGTGTTGCTTTTTACAGGAATTATCAAGGTGATTTCCTCATTGCATTGTTTTTTTCAACCCTTATATAAGAATTTTATCTTGGGTGGTGGCACATAACATCAATAAGGGTACCTGATCTCAAACCAGGCAAACTAGGGATCAAAGCGAGGCCCAAACTTTACCTGTACAATGTCTACGTGTACACCTAATCCTGAGTTGTACCTCACATCTTTAAAATAAAAACAAAATAAAACTTACTGGTTTTTTTTTAAAAAGAATTTTATCTTTGAATCCTAAACTGGATAATTTACTATTTCTTTAGTTCCTTAACTTGCTCTATTTCCAATAGGTTTTTCATTTAAAAAATACATATATATATATATATTTGCTTCTTCCTTGCCTGCTGGTGTTTCAGCAGCACCATATAAAGTCAGTCATATTAGCCAATGAATGTTATATGCTGTTTCAGCATCGATCCTACTCCACCCCGGAGAGGTTATATTTCATAAATGACGTGATTTGTGTACATAGTGTTGGGGGATGAGAAGGTAGGGAGAAGAGAGAAAAACTGTATGTACATATTCATATAAGGAATTGGGGCTTCCTTTGGGTTGAAACACTATATAGACACACTATTGTCAGTAAAATTGAAGACCTTGCTAAACTGGAAAACCAGAGGTAAGAAAGACTTTTTGTTTTTAAATATGGAAACATAAGGAGCCATAACTGAAAATAAAGTGGGGTTCCTGGATAGTCAGTCGCCTGTGTTTTTGGTTGGTGAAAGTCAATGGAATCCTTTCATAGCAAGCAAAAGTTGGCCACAGGGGCAGCTGACATTGGAAACACAGCACAGAGCTCATGTTTTGTGGAGCTTATTGACTGCTTCCCAAACAGAAGAAATAAACAGAGGACTGGGTTTTTAATTTTAGAATCTATTTGCACCCTATTAAATTAGAGAACCCAAATGACGTCTGCCCAGAGGAACTTCTGGCTGCACCAGTACTTTCCTTCTAGCTTGACAAAAGATGATTCAGTTCTAAGTGGGCACATACAACCCCCTTGTCCAGAAGTACCAGTCACTGGGATTAAAGATAAAACTAATGATGCTCTCTTTGTATTCAATAATATAACACCTCTGAGTTTCAATTCAGTATTAAGAGGTTTATGCCAAAAACAAGTTGTGTATTGAGGATCATTAACCATCAGGTTTGCTAAACTGTGGCTTGAATTGGAAACCCTGCATTTTCCCCTCGTGAGATCAGTTGACTCTTTATTTTGAAAGTTGTTTTCAACACTTATAGAACATTTCCCATATGTATTATCTTCTTCTTCTCTAGTGTAGATAATTTGTTAATTTACTTTTTCCTTGTCATCTCTCATGAGAATGAGAGTACTAATAGAGTCAATTGCTTGTATGGATTTACAAGGAATGAGATAGTGCCCATACTTAGTACTTAAAGAATAAGTGCTTTTATAAAAGAGCAGAGTGGTACATAGACACACACCTATGAAAGCTGGAGTTCTTGACTTCAGAATGATGAATTTTTACCACAGCTTTGCACAGAATTGTCGTATGCCTTCAAATCAATGAATTATCAATATAAAGGTATAAGCTGATATCTGTGAAGCATCAGGAGGCAATCAGTTATGAATGTTTTTCTTCTTCTCAAAGTGGCTAAAGTAGCAGAAGGTTTCATGCAGTTTTATATATCTGAAAGCTTCTAGATCATTTGAACACAGCCTTAAATATGTGGCTTACGCCAACCAAAAATAAATCTTTGTCAGAAGACAACTAGTAATTCTTGGATTTTTAAAAATTAAGTGTTTCCAATGATGTTATGTTAAAAAAGAATAATGTTGATTATCACTATCATTTTCTACTTAAGTGATAACTTAAAATTTTAAAAGCAAATTTTAAAAGACTTTAGTGAGGTTCTGCATAATTCAGTAAAGTAAGCTTATTAATCCTTAAAATAGTAATTCATAAGCCTTTCGCCTTCCCAAAATTGAAACTTATGAAGAAATTATGCTTATATTGTTTACCTGTGTTCTCATGTCTTATTTGTGAGGTCAACTCCCCGTTTAAATGCAAATAAATTCCAAGACGCAAATTCAACAATTCACAATTTGGTATGTTTACCACAAAGACTATTTGATACAGACATAGATATAGATATAGATATAGATGTACACACATATACACAAATACATACACACACACACATACACATGCATACATATACACGCATACTATCAAAAACATTAACAACAAATGAAAGAATAGACAAATTGGACTTAATTAAAGTTTAAAAATTTTGTGCACCAAAAACATTATCAAGAAAGTGAAAAGACAAGTTCCAGAATAAAAATATTGACAAATCATATATCTGATAAAGATTTAGTATCCAGTCTATATAAAGAATCTTGCAACTCAACAATTAAAAGACAACCCAATTAAAATACGAGCAAAAAACTTGAATAGACATTTTTCCAAAGAAGATATATGAATGGCCAACAAGCAATGAAAATGGTCAGCATCACTGGTCACTAGGAAAATGAAAATCAAAACTACAATGGGGTACCACTCCATACTCATTAGGATGGCTATGTTTAGAAAAACAAAAAAAAGTAGCAAGGTTAGCAAGGATGTGAGAAATTGGAACCCTCATGCATTTCTGGTAAGAATATAAAATGGTACAGCTGTTGTAGAAAATCTTTTGATAATTCCTCAAAAAGTAGATACAAAATTGCCATATAATCGATAAATTTCTTAGGTATAAGCCCTAAATAATTGAATGTAGGTGCTCAAACAAATGCATGAACATGTATCTTCATAGCACTATCAAAATAGTCAAAAGATGAAAACAGCCTAATATCTATTATATATAATGTGTGTATATATTTATTGCATGTGTGTCTATATATAATGTGTGTATATATTTATTATATATATACACGTACATATATAAAATTTCTTCTTTAATGTGTGATTTATATATAAACATATGTATACATACATACGTGTGTGTATATATATATATATATATATATATATATATATATATATAAAGGGATAGTATTTAGCCACAAAAAGTAATGAATCGCTGATACATGCTACAGTGTGGATGAATCTTGAAAACGTGTGTTAAATGAAAGAAGTCAAATATAAAAGATTACATGTTGTACAATTCCATTTATGAGCACTATCCAAAATAGATAAATTCATAGACAGAGAGAAGATTGGTGGTTGCCAAGAGCTGAAAGTAAAGGGAATATGCAGAATTGGTTGAATGTGTGCAGTTTTATTTTAGGGTAACGGAAATGTTCTAGAACTAGATACAGGTGGTGACTTCACAACTTTGTGATATACTAAATGTTACTGATTGTTCATTTTTAAATGGTGGATTTTATGTTATATACTTTCAACTCAAAATTTAAAAGTTGGTAACCTCAGAAAAATTTAGTTTTAAAATATTAATTGAAAAGAGCATTTCTGCTTTAATATTTGCTCTTATAAAACAGCTCTGCTAGTTATTTCCTCATCTAACAGGGCAGAAAACAGACATTCCAAGTTAACAAAAATTGCACTTGCAAATGTGCTTTATTATTAGAAAAAATATGAGACAAAGACATGAATCTAGTATTTGTATTCAAACTTAATTTTTTAAAGACTATAAAAATAAGTAGTATCTTTGTATCTCAGTATCCTCAGCTGCAAAACAGGAATAAAATTACCTATTCTATCCACTCCACAAGGTTCATAAAATTATTAAGTAAAACTAATTTACTAAATTAGAGTGCTTTTAGAACTCTAAAATACCTTACAAATTAAAGGTATTAGTGTATTCTGTAATACAATTTAAACAACAAGTTTTGGAATAATTTTCAGAACCAAAAATTTCAGAAAAAGTTGGCATCTGATTAAAATTAAATTTATCTTTAAAAATATTGATTGAGTGACACCATATATCAGACATTTGAAATATGGTAAACAAAACACACAGGATATCCTCCCTTTGAGGAGTTTACAGTCTTGCACAGAAATGTTTCAGAGGATATATGTCTAGAGTATGGGCATATGTTGAAATACCTCATAACATATAGACAGCAGAATTATTCTAAATCCTACATGTATTATTTCTTCTCCTCGCTTCTCTTACGTATAAGCCCTAAATAATGACATGGCTACAAAGAGACAGGGTACATAGTTTAAAAGGCTATTCATGAATCAGTTTAATATCAAGATTAGCAGCCCTAGTTATCTAATACCCTACCAGTTTTATTCAAAATTTTCTTCAGAGGTCTAGCATTTCTGCCAGTGTAAAGTACTGAGGAGCAAGAAACAGCTGCCTAGAAAAAATGAAAACTTGGATTAAGTTAAAAAGACAAAACCACAACTCATTCACAGCAAGTGGAATATATATGTCTATATTGTTAAAGGAAAATTGTCAAAGGAAGAGATAAAATGAGAGTCTAAGCTTCAAAATCTCTAGGTCCATTTTGTTTAACTAAATTGACTCACAGGAAGTCATTTTTTAGTCAAGAATTATGTGGAAATTGCTTTACATTTGCTTTACATTTACATAATATGAGACTATTTGAGCCTCCTGGTAGAGGGTCTATAAAAAGGATTAATGTTATAACCAAAAGTAAAGACTAAAATAGCAAAGTGGCTGAAGTTGAAGGCCTTGGGGGAAAAGATGCATTGTGAGAAGTCCCAGTGATGGAGTCCTAAAGGAATATTATATAATAGTAATGTACTGATCACTTTTCAATCATTTCTGTTTTAATTGAAGTGCTTTCCAATGCCTTAGACTAAAATAAGCTCTCCTGTGTGCACAAATGCTTGAGTTTTAGAAAACTCATGTATAATGATGTTATTCTATATCTGTATTGGTATTGTGCAAACAGAATAGTCCTAAGAAGTAATTCTCAGCATTCGTTAGAACCAGGAACTGGAATGTAGTCTTACCATAAAAAATTAGACCCCAGGAATGCATAATAATCTAAGTGAAAACTCTAAAACATTGTCTCCCACTTTACACATGCAGAAAATAGGTTTGTGATCTCAAGTCAAGTTTATTCAACTCTTATGTAGTATTTAGTGGATTGCTTCAATTATCAGATGTTGGGGGGTTTTTTTGTTTTGTTTTTTGTTTTTTCATCTCAATGGAAGAGACTTCTTAAATCAACAAGCAGAGGTATAGAGCTAAAAAGCATTCTGGAAATTGTAGAGATCAATAGGCACTTTAGTGTAGTTAGACTATAAATTCTGAGGCCAGAATAACAAGTGATGAAGCTGATTGGAGAGGAGAACCCATCTCATGGAGATGGAAATCTGTATATGACTAGAAAAGGAGCTTGGTCCACCCCATAGGCAAGAGAGAGCCATAGATTTTTAGAAGGAAAGTGATAGACCAAATTATGACTCAGTTAAACCACATGGCTTTGTGGATGACATGACTACAAAGCAATAGGATACATAGTTAAAAAGGCTACTCATGAATCAATTTAATAACAAGATTAGCAGCCCTCTAGCTATCTAATAACCTAACAGTTTCATTCAAAATTTTCTTCATAGGTGTAGCATTTCTTCCAGTGTAAAGTACTGAGGAGCAAGAAACAGCTGCCTAGAAAAATGGAAACTCGGATTCAAGTTAAAAAGACAAAACCACAGAAGGATGACTTTGGTATTTTCTTTTAACTAATGAAAACATCAGAAGTTGCTAATACCCACAGTTTTCCAGGAAGAAAGAATTGCTTTGCATGGGGGTTTCTTGCCAAAGTTTTCTCCTTTCCACCCCCACTTTTTAAAGAAGAGTCTTTGGAGCAGCCCACACTCTATATGTTCAGTATTTGAATAATTACTTGTTTTTGTTTCCAAATTTTTTATAGAAAGTGAATTTTATCTGTTAAAAAAAAAATGTTGCAAGGTGGTATTCGAGAAAGCCAGAAAATAAAACGGGAAAATTCAAAAGATAGAAAGAACTTTTAAACTATAATAACCAGAAAAAAAAAATCATGGATAAATAAGAATATCATGAACAAATTAAACACAGGTAGAGTTAAAATTAATTTTTAAAATTCTCTGTGCAGAACAAAACTTTTCAATCATGTTGTAAGACATAAGAAAAACAAGAAGAGGAAATGGCCACTAGTTAAAGATCAAAAAGAACGTCGATCTGTTCAAACACTAATAGCTTTCAATTTTTTCTATCTGAGTGGATAGGAAAAGTGATTAGGATAATATTATAGCCCAAGGAAAGATAAAAATTGCTCAGATGAGCCGGGCTCGGTGGCTCAGCCTGTAATCCTGTGCCTTTGGGAGGCTGAGGTGAGTAGATTACCTGAGCCCATGGGTTCGAGACCCGCCTGGGCAGCGAGACCTCATCTCTACAATAAATCAAAAAATCAGCCGGGCGTGGTAGCGCATGCCTGTAATTCCGGCTACTTGGAAGGCTGAGGCGGAAGGATCGCCGGAGCCCAGCAGGTCGAGGCTGCGGTGGCCGGGAGCGGCTACTGCACTCCAGTCTGGGCGACAGAGTGAGACTCCAACTCAAAAAAAAAAAAAAAAAAAAATTGCTCAGATGAATGAACAATTTTAAATTAGTTCAAGTGTATAGCCATGGAAAGGAATAAATTTTTATGGAACTGAAAGAATATTCAAAGTTGATCATGAAACCATCATCTGTAATTTTCGTGTACTTGTATCAATCTTAAATAGTTTTAACTTCAAGAAATAGAACATTTGAATAATGATGGCTTACAAAATAAAGGCTTTTAAAAACTTTGGAGATGGGAAGTTGAGTCATGATGCCATAAAGCAACAAAGTATCAAAGTCCTGAATTCTTACCATTTTACCATTTTGCCATCCTCAGCATATTAGCTTTACTTGGTCACATAATGAAAATCATAGCTCCAAGCCATTGTGTCTTCACACAGCTTTGTTCAAGGAAAGAGGGTATCTATCATGCTATCTCTTTTTTAGCCATAGAACAAAATTCTTGCCAGAACCAGTCTGCTCCCAAACAGACATCTCTCCTTAAATATCATATTTCATAACTGGATCACCTTCCTAACCCTATCAAGTCTGTGGCAGAGTAAAATGTTGTAACTGGTTAGATGTTCACTTTTTATCCCTTGAGGAGTTAGACTTATTTTTCCTGAGGATTTTAGCACCCCCCCTAAAAAAAATCAGTGTCTAAAAAGCCAATAAAGAAGTATTATTGAATAGGTTTAAAAGCATTGTTTGGCAGACTATTCATGAAAGATAGGCCATCAGAAGACAAAGGTAAAAGGTGTATATTTTTATACCGCATGTTCTCGCTCAAGTGGGAGCTAAGTTATGGGTCTGCAAAGGTCTATAGAAAGATATAATGGACATTAGAGACTCAGAAGAGGGAGGGTATGAAGGTAGGGGAGGAATGAAAACTCACAAGTCAGTACAATGTGCACTAGTGGGGATAACAGGTACACTTAAAGCCCAGACGTCTTCACCACTATACAATGCATCTGTGTAATCAAAAACCATGTGTATTCCTAAAGTTGTTGAAATAAAATTTTTAAAAAGTGAATTTTAAAATTACTTTTAAATATTTTATTATGAAACACTTAAACATATTAAAAGTAAAGGAAATAAATTAATGGTCACCCCTTCCAGTATCAATCTATCAGCTGTGATAATTTTCAATACTTTGCCAATCTTTTTTCATCTATACACTCACCCTTTTTGGTGGGAGTATTTAAAAGAAATTCAAAAACAATAACATTCCATCGTTAAATATTTTGTTAAATATTTTGTTAAATATTTTGTAAATATGTTCAAACGTCTAACAATACTTTCGTCTCATCAAAATCATTTGTTAAAAATATATAAATGTAACTTAATCCTTGCATGAAATTTCCTAATGGTCACAAAATATCTTCACATTTTTATTTTAAAGTAATCTTAGGCTAGGCCCAGTGGCTCATGCCTGTAATCCCCACACTTTGGGAGACCAAGGCGAGAGGATTGCCTGAGCTGAGCCCAGGACTTCAAGACCAGTCTGGGAAACATGGCAAGATTTTGTCTCTATAATCGGTCAAAAAATTAGTCAGGCATGGTGGCACACGTCTATAGTACCAACTACTTGGAAAGGTGAGGCACAAAAATCAACTAAGCTCAGCAGGTCGAGACTATGGTAGCTGTGATCATGTCACTGCAGTCCTCCTGGGTGACAGAGTGAGACTCCAACTCATAAAATAGAATAATCTTAGTTTTACAAAAAAACTGCAAAAAATAGAAGGTCCTGTGTGTTCTTTACCCAGCTTCTCCTAATATTGATATCATATATAACTGTGGTGCAATTATAAAAACTAAGAAATTAACATTGACAAAATCTATAAACTGAATGCTAGACTTCATTTCGATTTTCCCCAATTTTTCCACCAATGTCCATTTTCTTTTCCAGGATCCAGTCCAGCATATTACACTACATTTCGTTATCATGTCTCCTTAGTCTCCTTCTATCTGTCACAGTTGTATACAATTTCTTAGTGCCTTCTTAGAGTGAAAAACAGATTTTCTACAGAGGACAGTAAAATTTGGTAGATTGTTTCGACAGCCCTACAATAAGATTATCATTTTAACTTGTTGCAATTATTCACTCATGCATTTTTATTCATTTAATAGGTATTTATTGAACATACAGTACCTTTTATGTATTGGGGATACAACAACAAACAACTGACAAAATTCCTTGCCCTTCTGGAACTTACATTCTAATATAGTTAGCAGTAAAACTCTAAAGTAAAAAATAAATATTTGAGTATTTAGGACAGCAAACAATCAAAATACCAAGAATATATCTTTCTATAGCATAAGGATTTTTCAAGAGAAGAATCCCTGTATAACTGGAAAGGCAGAAATTAGTAAGGAGCAAAGAGCTGGCTGAATTTCTTGTGGTCTACAGAAAAAATAAGGAAACTTCTTGGGAATTTATCCTAATCTGTGAAATGACCTCTGTGTTTAAATTAGAAAAAGGACCTTCCTTGATTAGACTACATTTTTCCCTTGGTTACTACAAAACACAGTTTATAGTTTCCAGTGCCAAAACTCCAACCTTTAAATCCCAGAGCAATTTCCTTTTTTCGTTTTGTTTTGTTTTGTTGTTGTTTAGGTTGGAGTGTATTGGTACCCTCACAGCCACTGCAACCTCTACCTGCTGTGCTCAGGAGATCCTTCTGCTTCAGCCATTCAAGTAGCTGGAACCACAGGTGATGTGCCACCATGCCTGGTTAACTTTTTTATTTATTGCACAGACGAGTTCTTGCTAGGTTGCCCAGGCTGGTCTCGAACCCCTGGGCTCAGGCAATTCTCTCGCCTCCGCCTCTCAAAGTGCTGGGATTACAGGCTTAAGTCACTGCACCCAGCTTCCTCTTTTTATTTTAATCAATAACTTAGATGATGAGGTAGATGGTGCTACTGTTCAATAATAGCTGGTGTCTCTTCTTGGGAAAATATTAAATTTCCTTGCCTCCTTGAAAATAAACTTGGCCAGTGTATTTGGCTAATGAAACGTGAACAGAAGTGACATGAGCCACTTGTACATCAAAGTGCAAAAAGCCAGAGTATTTCTTATTTCTCCCACATTCTCTTTTCCTCAAAATCAGCAACTATGTTCCATACACTGCTCTTCCAGCTTGGATCACAGTGATGTGGAAGAATGGGTATATCTCTCCATTTACTTAGATCGTTAATTTCCCCCCAGTAACATTTTGTGTAGTTTCAATGTGCAGGTAGTAAATAGGCTTAATATGTATTGTATTAACCTTTTGTAGAGCCATTAAGTTTTTTTTTTTTTTTTACGTAGAAGGTGATGACTCCTGTGAATAAAGACAGTTTTTAGTTCTTCCTTCCAAACATGGTGTTTTCTATATCCTTTTCTTTCCTTATTTTATTCCAGAACCTATAGTCCAATGTCTATGAATGTGGTGAGAGCAGACATTATTGCCTTGCACCCGACCATAGGGAAAATAATGCATTTTTTTAAACCAAACTTTTTCTGGATTTCTGGATTTTTATTTCCAACTAAATCTGTTTTGGCTTCTTGTGTTTTTAAGCTTTGCTATTAGATGAATACACAGTTAGGATTTCTATATTCTCTTCATCAGTTGACCCCTTTATCAGTATGAAAAGTTTCTTTCACATCATATGAGTACTAACACTACTTGTTCAAAGTTGACTTTATCTGGTATCAGTGTAGTCCTTAGCTACCCTTTAATATGTGTTTATAAGCATCTCATTTTATATCTTTTTATCTTTAATATATTTGTGAATTTATACTTAAAGTGAGATTCTTGTATAGAGTTAGAATTTACTTTTATGCCCAAACCAACAATAAATAATGTAGGGCATTGCAAACTGCAGGTTATACCCCACCTCCAATCTGTTTCACCACCCCTCCACAGTGAATTAGTAAAGGTTGGGAAACAAGTTCTCTAAACAGCTAGCCAGGCTCTGCCACACGTAGTAATGGAGCTTTAGCCAGACAAGTGGCCATCCAGATAAAAGTGACATCTTCCGGCTTCCCATGAAGCTAGTGTTGGCCATGTTTTTCTCTCTCATTGATGCTAAGTAGGGTAGAGGCTCAGTTCCTCACTGAACCCCATTAATTCTAGGGACGTGGGAGTACCCTGCTTTCCATCTCCTCCATATTCAGGCAGAAGTGCAGGCTGACCCTACCTGGGCAGAGGTGAGGTAGTAGTGGCAAGGGCTAAAAGCACTATGGGATTCTGTTCTGTAAGAAATGGAAACGAGTTCCCCCTGCTCAGCCCCCTTGTCAGTAGCCCGGCAACTCCCGCTTCAACCAATTGGGGATGGGAGGTTAGTTTCCTGCTTGGTCCTTCCAACACCCAGGCTAGGGAATCAGAGCATCAGTTGCGTGTGTGAAGCAGCTGTGGGGTAGAAGATCAGCTTTCCCCTCCACTCGCTGAAACCATGGCTGCGGGGGGAGTTCGTTCTGTTAGTATTCTGCTAGAGTAGGGAAGCTAGTTCCCAAAATATGTTCTATTGTCAGTCCACAATTTTCCCGGTCCTTTAGGAACAGATTTTTTCTTAGAACTTTTTGAAAAATGAGTGTCCCTGGGTGATCCTGGGTTGGAGGCTTCTGCAACACCCTGTCTAGGGTGTATGAAGCAATAAGGAAATCCTGGGAACTCACGTCCACCTAGTTCCTTAAGTCCTGGAATTCCTAGGTAACCTGCTTACCTCTTTCCACTTTTCAGACCACTTACACCTCATTTCTGAGTTATATCTAGGGATTTTAGTTGCAAGCAGCTGAACCTGGAGAAATGGGGCTATTCTATGTTGGCAGAACTGGAAACATTATTTTTCAAAAGAGCTGAATCTTAACAAAGCATCCCAATACTTTTGCCTATGTGGTACTGAATAACAGCCCCCAATGATGCTCACCTCCCAATCTCAAATCTTTGGAACCTGTGAACATGTTACCTACAGCAGAAATTGATAATAATACACTTACTATGCTTGCAGGATTCTTCTATAATAGTTTTTTACTTGAGTTTTACACCTCAGGTTGTTTTCAATATGTGTCTCTATGTAAAATCTTCTGAGATTTTGTATGCTTGAGAATATTTTTACTATATTTCCACATTTTGGGTTTAATTTTCTTGATGAAAGGGCTCTAAGGTTTTTTTTTTCCAACAGTTAAAAAACATTACCCCTTTTATATTTTGTGTCCAGTATGCCTAGGTGTTATAATGCCTGATATTCATCTGAAACTTTTCTTTTTGTATGTCTTCTCCTTGTCTCTGGAAATATTTATAATTTCCCCCTTTGACCTTGATATTTTCAAAATTCACTATACTAGATGTGAATTTTCCTTTCTCTGTTTTGTACTTCCTAAATAGTTGTAATCTCAGGCCTTTTTTTTTTTTCAATTCTGAGAAATTTTTGTTAGTTGTTTATTTAAATATTTCCTCTTTTCTAGTTTTATTTTCCTCTCTTTCTGTGGCTTCTGTATGAATTTATATATTTCTATTTCTGGTCTAACTATCTCTTAGCATTTCTTTTATGTTTTCTATAACTTTAGATTGTTTCTTGTTTCTGAGAGAGTTTCCTAATTAGATCTCTCCATTCATTCTTCAGATACAGCCATCCAACTGTTGGTATGCAGGGATACATGTATTTCCTGGTTATCCTATGTCAGATCATTGTCTTTAACCCCCGATACCTGTTTCATGATTCTTATTTGCTTTCCACGTCTGTCCTAACTCCAACATAATTCACCTATATCATGAACATTTTTAAATTTTATGCTTTGTTATTCTATTAATCCTAATTTCCTCTTCTTATATAACATCTTGCTGACTTTTCACATGATGCATCCAGCTATTCCAAATATCTAAACATTTCTTTAAACAATTGTTGCTTACAAAATTTATATATCTATCCCTTATCCTTTTCTCTTCAACATCTTTATAGAAAAATCTAGTTGAAGGTTGTTATCAGTGAGTTTTTGTATTCTTTCTTCATTCATAGATTTTTTTTTTATTCACTCTTCATTTGCAGTCTTTGAGCTATCTGTTTAAGCTCATCTGTTTACTTTAAGACATGTTAGTTTATTATTCTATCCTCACACAAATTTAATTATCTGTACACATTTTACCATAGAAGAGTTTTGCTAAAAAATGACTGTAAGACAGGACGTGTGATGGCATTCTCTTAACTATTTTAACTTTTATTTGTAGTTATTTTCAATGGTGTTCCTGAAAATATATTTTTCTTGCAAAGAATTACTCTTAATGCTCATTGTCCTCTCTGTTAAAATAAAATATTTTAGTCTTTATCTGTTTCATTAGATGAAGAATATAATAACTTTTATGAATGTAAAACATAACACTCAATACATTGTATTCATTATTGAAATTTTTGTGTTAGCTATGATTGTATTACTCTTAGGAGTTCAATTATGCTTTATTTAGGCTATTATCTTATAAATATTCTCAATGCAGACAAATTTAAATTCTTATTTTTCAATTAATACTCTTAAAATTTCATTTCTTCGGTATCATGAAATTGAAAATAGGAAAAAAAAATTTTCTCCAACATTGATTGAACTATCAAGTCTTCTCAGTCTGACACTCTTTTTTTTTTCCAGTCAGGATCTCATTCTATTGCCAGGTTGGAGTGCAATGGCATGACTGCTACTCACCACAGCCTCAACTCCTGGCCTCAAGCGATCCTCCTGCTTCAGCCCCACAAGTAGCTGGTACTATGGGTGCCACATAGCTAATTTTATTTTTTTGTAGAGTCGAAGTCTCGCTATATTGCCCAGACTGGCCTCAAACTCTTAAATAATCCTCTGCCTCAGCCTCCCAAAGTGCTGGAATAACAGTCGAGAACCATAGCACCCAGCTCGTTTGACACTTTTCAACAAAGTTAAATAAGTAATTTAATTCTTATATAGGAATAAATGGCAGCATACCCAGTATACATGTATCTTTAGGTATCTGAGGAAGACTCAGAAGGACTTGAACATATCTGCTAAACTCTGCCTCAAAAATAAGTACAAAGACAGCTCTTCCTTGTCTATTATGGTGACTTATAAATTATATATGAGTGTTTCTCACATCCATTCATCATTTTAAAAATTTCTATTTTCTTTATTTTTAAAGAAAAGAATTATCAAATCTTTTCTCCTTGTTTTTTTTCCTGAACTTTTCCATTTCTCCTCTTTCACCCTAGCCCAGGTTTTCACATCTATATCTGTTTCTGCTTTCCAGTAGAGTGCTCCAACCAGTGAGCAAAGGCTGCCAGTAAGCAAAGATTTACTCAACATGTGAGGACGTGGCGGAGTATTTGGCTGGTGCACGCCCAGCCTAGCTTTCTCTGGCACTGCTACACTGAAGACTACTGTCAAACAGAACATCATATTGACCAAAGGAGCTGGGGACGAGCCATTAGAACCAGCGGAAATTATCTGTGGGTTGGTCTATTTTTTTTTTCTTTTTACTGTGAAGGAATATTCCTTCTTTCCTTTCAGAATTGTTATAATTCTACAATTGACATGAGGAAAATGTTTAAATGATTTAAACAAGATGATGTGTATAAATAAGGAAAGACAATTCAACATATGCAATTAAGTTTATTATTTAGCAATACCTGTTAGCAAAAAGCACATAAAAGATTTCTAATTCATATTCCAATATTTACATTTTTGTAAAATTCTCACATTTATTGTATCTCATGAGGAGGTATAATAGATAAAAAGAAATAATGCATATATAAGAAATAAATTATTTGCCTTGTGATCATATGTAAATGGTTCTTAATATGCACATACTACATATGAGTGTGTATGCATTCTAATGCATAAATCATAAAATGCACAAGTATTTATAGACAATATCTTAAAAATAAAAATATTTTTGAAGGCAAATTACATTAGTAGAGAAATTATTTGTAACGCAATAAGTCTCTTAAAGACTGTAACAAATTCAAAGTGAATCTTGCATTGCAATTGACCAACATTGCTTTAGATAACCTAGGTGTATTCCACATCAGAATACATGGATTACTACTTTTTTTTAATTTTAAACAATTAGAAGTTCTGGTGTTTCAGTTGATTGCATTATTTCATTGAAAGGTGTGGTAATAAACTCTATTCCTGTACACAAGTTATACATTACACTTCATCTTTTTGTATCTATCCTACACAAGCCCACAGTGCAGCTGTACCTGATAGATTTCTTCTTGACATTACAGATAAATAAATCTGTTAGACTCTTAATATTTTCTGCATTTTCATAGTTTTTATTATGCTCATCCTGCTATATTAACTTTATGTCTTTGAGACTCTAGGCTACTTTGTCAACCAAGAACTGATTCCCATAATTTTTTATTCTTCCCAGATCTTGGAATTTTCCGATGCTCTGACACCATGAAAGCACTCAACTTTTGGGATGTTACCAGCAAAACATTATGACTGACTTTCTGATTTTGTCCTAAGGGTCTAGTTGTCTAGCTAGGTGTCTACAATTAGGCAAGTGTTTCAGTTGAGCATGGACCAAATGAATTGAAGATTATCCCCCAAGCATAGATGGATATTTAAAATAATCTCTACTATAAATCTGTTAACTCTGAGAAAAACCAGATATGTTAGGAGTCCTTTGTCTTTTAGTCATTAATAAAAGATTTCTCTTCTAATTCTCTTCCCCTTTTTATTCTCCATAGTTTTCTTCTGCTCATTTTTTTATCCACAGTATTTTATTTAATCATTTCTGGGTGAAATATTTCCAATGACTTTAGATTATACAATAAACATAAAATAAAATTTCAACTAGAATCTGATATAAACCCTTTTAGAGCAGTCAAGACTAAGATCTTATCTAAAGTACAACATCAGATTTTTAATAAATGTGTTAGAAATTTTCCTTATTATATTTTTTGATATTTCAGATAAAGTAGTAAAGGATAGAAGGGCTTAGTCACTTTCTTATAATGTATGATTGTAATAACTTTCTAAGTCTTCATGATTCTAGATGGCTTAGTCCATGGATGTGAAAATTTTCAAGGCTTTTTTTGTTTGGTTGGTTGGTTGGTTTCTTTTTTAATTTTTTGTTATTTTCATAGGCTTTAAATTGGAAAACAAAGTGATATTTTTGAATCTTCTGTGATAATAAAATTAGCAATTAGTAAGAAGTAAATAATTATACTTATATACTTATTATTCTAGTAATAAGTAAAACAATTGATATGTCATTTTACTATTTCGGCTATGCCAGAATTATTATTTACATTTCGAATCCCCTCCATAAGTTTTCAATTCTATTTAAAAAATTAATACCAATCATATTTAAAGCAAAAATGTCTCAATTTATTTTCAGATTATTTTGGAGTGTACTGAATAGATCTTGAGTTTAAAACAGATTATTTAACATCTTTGCATTTTGCTTTTTCCAGTTGTAAAATGAGAATATAAACACCTGCTTCATGGAATTTTTGTCTCAAATTAAATACTATATGTAAAAAAAGACTGTAAATTAGATGACATTTATTGACTTTCAAAAATTATCATATGCCATTTTTAACAAAATAACAAAAATTGCTTTATAATAATTTTGTAGATAAAACAATACAAAAATGTATGTTAATATTGAATGAGTTTTATAGTAGTCATTGCTTTTAGAAAATGAAGATTAAAATTATAATTTAAAAGATATGTGAGCTGCAAAACTTTTGTAATTGCATGTATTCAGAATTGTGTCAATAATACTAATTACAGCAATTTTCATGCATTGCAAATTTGACCTTAGTTAACCTACATGACCAATTCTATTTGAACAATAAACAATAAACTAGAGCTTCATTTAAACTATGCAAAAAGAGTATTTTGACTTATTACTCTTGCTTCATTTTATTACTGGGATAATATTTCTTATGGCCAGGCTTGGTGGCTCAGCCTGTAATCCCAGGATTTTGGAAGGTCGAGGCGAGTGGATTGCCTGAGCCCGCAGGTTTAAGACCAGCCTGGGCAACTTGGAGAGACCTCGTCTCTACAATAAATCAAAAATTAGCCAGGTGTGGTAGCGCACGCCTGTAGTTCCAGTTACTTGGAAGCCTGAGGTAGAAGAATCGCTGGAGCCCACCAGGTTGATGCTGGAATGGTCGTGAGCATGCCTCTGCACTCTAGTCTGAGCGATGGAAAGAGACACCAACTCAAAAAAAAAAAACAATTCTTATACTACATTTATTATTATTAAATTAAAATCTTGGCTGCGTGTGGTGGCTTATACCCTTAATCCCAAAATTTTGGGGGGCTGAACTGGGAGTATTGAATAAGCCCAAGTGTTTGAAACCAGCCTAGGCAACATAGCAAGACCTCGTCTCTACAAAAAATAAATAAAAAATAAATCAGGCATGGTATCATGCACCTGTAGTCCCAGCTGCAACCCAAGCAAAAGAGTAAGACCCTGATTCAAAAAAATTAATATTTAAAAGCTTTTCCTCTAAAATCTTGAGAAAATGTTATATAACTACATGACAAAAGAATATAATGAAATGCTAATATAATATTTTGAGTATTGGTTTGTTTAAGTTTTCTATTTCCTAGAAGTGCTTGGTTTATTCCATTTGAATGGTACAGTTAACAAAATTAACAAGTCAGTGCATAATTTGATATATTTGCTTTGAAGCCATTTACTCTAGAAGTTTCAAATGGGCCATGGATAATAATAGTCTTAACAATGCAGGTCAGCTCTTGTCAACTTACAAAGTAGCATACATCTCTGTACGTCTTTTGTAATTACAACAAATATAAAAGAATATTAAAGCATTTTCAATTCAATATTTTTAGGGACTAGGAATTAAAACAATTGCCCAACTAGGACCAAAACCAAATGTTTGCTAACAACTTTTTGCTATATTTAATATAATGATTATCTAATAAGTCTCTTAGGTGCTGAATCTTATCTGTCACTTTCTCATTGACTGTTTTGTGATTACTGTTAAATAATCTGCCAAAAATGCCAAGTCAAGAAAATGCTCATGTAAAGCCTGAGTAAACCACATAAGAATACCACATTAGTTATCTGCATAACTAATCACTCTAAAACTGTATTGCTTAAAACAACAAAAATCAGTGTTTCTTCCATACAATCAGTGATGCTCGGAAAATTGGATAGCCACATGTAGAAGAATGAAATTAGATCCATAATCTCATCATATAAAAAATTAACTCAAGATGTATTAAAAATCTGAATGTAGGGCCCGAAATTATAAAAATCCTAGATGAAAACCTAAATATTGGCCTAGGCAAAGAATTTATGACCAAGTCCTCAAAAGCTGACACAACAAAAATAGACAAATGGGACTTCATTAAACAAAAAAGTTTCTGCATGGCAAAAGTAACAATTAGCAGAATATTACAGACAACCTACAGAATGAAAAAAAATATTTGTAATATTTGCAAACTATCCATTCAACAAAGGGTTAATAACCAGAATCTACAAAGAGCTCAAACAGCTCCACAAGAAAAAAATAACCCCATCAAAATAAGGCAAAGGACAGAAATAGATACTTCCCAAAAGAAGACACACAAGCAGTCAACAAACATGAAAAAATGTTCAACGGCACTAATTATCAGAGAAATGCATGTTAAAACCCCAATGAGATGTCATCTTAAACCAGTCAAAATGACTATTTTTAAAAAGTCAAAAAAAGCAGATATTGGTGAGGATGTGCACATTCTCACTGTTGGTGAGAATATAAATTAGTACAATCTTTATGAAAAGCAGTATAAAGATGTCTCAAAGAACTAAAAATAGAACTACTGTTCACTGATCCAGTAATCCCATCTCTGTGTATCTACCCAATAGAAAATAAATTATTATATACAACAAAGACACCTGCACTCTTATGTTTAGCAGCCCTAGATGTTCTGCTGCTCACTTACTGAGATTGACTGCTGGTTCATGGTCGTCCAGTTATCTGAAGAGCTAGTGGAATTTTTAAGAGCCTATTTGTTTCTAATGGGAAGACAGAAGAACCTCTACTCAACTAAGCACCAGTTTCACTGAACATGTCCTATTATCCCACCATAAGTTTGTATCTTCTTCAGTCAAAGAATAATTCTTAAAGATTCTGACATAGGATGTATAAGTATTTTTTCATTAATTTACTCTTGGTACCAGAACAAGCAAAAGGGAAGTGTTTTCTTCTCTTTGTATTTAAAGACCAGCTGAAGAGAAATGTATGTCCATTTTTCCTCTCAGAATCAAAGGGCTTTTATTCCCCTTTTCATTTATTCATACTAGGCCAGAATTTTCCATTCTTTCAGAGTTTTCAGACCACTTTTTATTAAAGAAATTTCACAGGGATCTACATTAATATCAAAAAATATGAAACAAGGAAAAGTTCATGTGAGTCCAAAAGCATATTTAAATCTAAAATGTATTTATTTCAGAAACGACTGAATAAATTGAACTAACAGTCATATGTATCTCAGTGTAAGATAATTATTCAATAGAAAAAGAATGCTTAGCATATATTTATTTATTTTTACTGTCGTATTCTCAGCTCAGTAAATATTTGTTGAATTAACTGATACATGTGTAGCAAAAAACAACCCAAGGGCTGATGCAAAAAGAGAAATTGATTGGACTATAGAAAAGAGAAATTCCAAATGTTTATCTGGTATCAGACCTACCTGGACCTAGCGGTTCACAAGCAATGTTAACAGAGTACATACCTCTCTGTGTATCTGTCAGTTCTGTGATCTTCTGTGCAGAACTTGTCAGCCAGGGCTGCACAATATGGGTCAAGAAGATCCTGCAGATGGTTCTTAATCTCTACAGAAAAATTAAGAAATAAGTAATTTTTGAAATCATTTCTCAAACTACTTTGCAAAACAGTTAAAAACAAAAGTACAGACTTTTTCTTGTGTTTCCATCATGAAACATTTACTTTGACCAGAGAGTTTGAAAATGCTGTTTCAGACCTGAATCACAGTCCACCCTGGGATTCTGGGGGCAGATTCAGCTGCAAATGAATACTGTGGGCTAAAACTATAATAAGTAATTCCTCCAAATAAAAGTAAGATGCTCTTATAAGGAGAGAAATGTGTGAATGCAGGTAAACAAAAGCAACAGATTCCACATTTGTGCTAATTCTGCTCTTCTGCAAAGGTTAAAAGCCTAGAGGTTTGGAATCATTGTCTGAGGTCTTGGGTAAATGTTCAGAGACATTAAGACAGAGTTTTCTCAAGAAAGTTAGTCCCACTAAGGCATACTACAAGATGTCTTTGGCCACTAATATGCCTGACACTACTGTGATAGGCTCTAAAGATACCACTGAACTAGTTTAACGAAAAGTATAGAAATCATGGTGGCAAAGCCATAGCTATAACCAAAGGTAAAAGCATAGGACACTCATTATCACAGCTGTGTTTCTCAAGTGGAACTGACAAAAAGTGACTTTACACTTACTATGGAAATAGAAACATGGGAGACTATTTAGAAAATTTCTTTAAGACTTGAGTAATAAGCCACACCAAGCATTAAAGTATATTATAAAGCAAATTAATAAAATGTGTTAGTATTGGCAGATAAATAGATGAATGAATCATAAAATAGACCCAATAATTAAATCAAATATTTATGAAAATTTAGCTTAAATAAGGCAGCATTTTCAAATTTATATGAAAAAGAAGGATTATTCAAAAAAGTTAGGAAAAATGAGTAGTCATTTGGAAAATATGGTTGGATTTCTTCTTCTCTCAGCCCTTATACCAAAATAAATTTTAGATTGATTTAACATTTGAACATAATAAATAAAGACTTTAAAGTGTTTGAAGAAAACATTGGAGACTTTTTAAAAACATATTTGGAGATAGAATGGTAATAAGCAAGACACAAAATTTAAAAATCATTTTTTAAAAATTTGCTAGAGAAAATAATTTTTAAAAAATTTAAAAATAAAAAATTTGAAATGAAAAAATGATGGAGAAAAAATTTTTTAATTAACAATGAAGTGTCAATTTCTTAATTAACTGGAGTAACATAATGGTTAAGAGTTCACATGTATGTTTGCAAACCTTCATAAACACACATAAAGAAGGTTCTCTGTGATTGTAAATGCATACTAAGATTAGTTGAGCTTATAAAGGAAACTGGGTTCAGGATAATAATAAGACTTACTTTCATCACATATTCTTCTACTTTCTTGTTATTTTTATTGTTGCCATGGGTCACATTACCTTTTCTGTAAAAAATAAAGTTTATAAAAATAAGCATTTATAACAGGTTGGTCCCAACCATAGTAGAAGAGCTTAACTTGAACTAACTCCTCAGGACATAACAACTATAAAGGCTGAAAAAAGTTATAAAACACATATTTGAAGGTTTTAAAAATCAAGCAAAGCCTGCAGTCAGTCTTGAAGGGCTAAAATCCCTGAGAGAAGGAAAATATATAGTGTGCACCATCATTCTTTCTGACCTTTTCACTAAAGCAATTGTCTAAAACTCAGATAAGATGACTAGAGTACAAGCAGGAAGTGCACGTCTTACTGTGCTGAGAAGACTGGGGTCAGATTTTTGGCCTGCCACACTGACTGGGACTTGAAGGGTATATAGCAAAGGAGGAGGAAGCCTCAGAGACGGAGTGCAATAATTAGTCTACAAATCTTCGCTAAATAATTGACTGATTCCTAAATTGTGCACTCACAGAGTAAAACTAAAAAATCAAAGCAAAACAAACAAACAAAAAACAATCAAACAACAAAAATAGCAACTAAAAAACCGACACAGACTTCTTAGTATAAATAGCGTCTGGAAGGTTGACATGCTAAAGCAGAACTGTCACATATTGTTAGGAAAGAAGGTTTTGTTCAGTCCCTGCCACATGATGGTTTTACTTTGAGTCCTCAAAAGAGCTATGCTCTAATAATAAGAACACACCTTGGGAATAAGGAGAAAAAGAAGATAACTACCCTTAACAAATCTAATACCAATCTTTAGTAGTAGGAACATGATGATATACTCATGCTGTTTTCCAAAAGAAAATTTAACCTGTCTAGAGGAAGATGACATGATTTTTAGAATTGCTATTATTTTTCATCCAATCTAAATATATGAGGTTACAAAAAAACCAAAAGAATTTTAAAAAAGAATGACAAAAAAGTCAAGAAATAAATTAAAAGAGAAATCTACAAGTGAGTTAGATATTTTAAGTACCAGTTGGTTAGTAGTTAGGTAACCAAAAACTATAAAGAAAAAGAGAAAATGTTACTAACAGCCAAAGAAAGTGACACTGTGTCTAAAGGAACAAGAATATGACATACTTTAATGGCTATTATAACTATGGAAGGCAGAAGACAATGGAATATTTGTAAAGTGACCGAGAAGAAAATAAAATTTATCTAGAATTCTTTGTTTTAGTAAAAACATCCTTCAGAAATGAAGTGAAAGCAAAGATGTTTCAGAGTTTTAAATATTGAATAATATTATATCGGTAGACTTTAATTATAAGAAATCATAAGACGGTTTCTCATGTTAACTAAATATGACATCATATAAAAACAACTTTAGGAAATAGATGAACATTGGAAAAGATAAAGATAAATGAAAATGGATTACTTCAGTGAACAACAATAATAATTACATGCAAGACATCACATGTAAAAGGAAAATTTATGAGAACACAAGCACAAAAGGCAGGAAAGGAGTAAATGGAGTTGGATTGTTTGAGGGCTTGCATTGAGAGGTGACA